>NC_142209.1:10090749-10248387 GCF_049639895.1 Pseudopodoces humilis
AACAAGCAAATAAGAACAGGAATGGCAGGGATCACATGGCTATGGATTTACAAAAGCTAAACAGAGCAAAAGGGAGGAGAAGGAGGTGTACATCCTCACACAACTCCTCCTCTCCCAGCCCACCCCAGTGAGTACACTGCATGGAGAGCTCTACAGCAGTACTCTGCCTTGGGTAGCCTGACCTACAGGCAGGTTGCACCTCCAGAGAATTAAGTGTACCAAGTGGGGTGAACTAAAGTCACTGCATTCTCTCTCAGATTCAGTGCTTTATTTTTAAGTTATTTCACTTAACACACATTGGCTATTTTTGTCTGAGGTATGTTGATTTCATGCTTAGATAATTCAGCAAACTCTTTTTGTTGTTGTTGCAAATTGTACTGTTGGCAAAACCTTGTGGAACTCTGCTGTTAGTGCCCACGTGGGAAACCTATAATGCTGCTCTGAATGGTCTGAAATTCATTCTGCTCCATTCATTGGGGTTTCACGTTTCTTTTAGCACAGACCCCAATTCTCTATGCTCTTTTACATTCTGTGTTTAGTCTAGTACTATTTCTTGCTTGCTGGCGGTTGTACTGGAAAAAGATTGTTGATATTATTCTGGCATATATAAGCAGTAAGGATTACACCACAGTCACTTTGTTGCTTTTAACTCACATTTGAGCTTCTTGATGGAATCTTCTACTTTTTTTTCATAATGTGGATACAGTAAACTTGACTGTCTCTCAGTGCAAAAGATGTAGCAGACTCAGCAGAAGGTACAGTGTCCATTCAGTAGATGTGCTGGTGCTGGCCACACTGCAACGTGCAGTCATCCCCCTTGAGCACTGCAGTAGTCCTCTAGGGGGAAAAATTCAAGTGGTTAAAAAAGTAGTGCCTGTTTCTTTCAATTCATTGATGTCTGGATTTTGAGAGTCCTGGTTTTTATATTTCCAAGTCAGTTAAATGTTAATTATTTTCCCGACTAAAACATTATCTCTCTTGATTAGTATTGCAGACATTTATAGTAATGAGCCATTCCTGTGGCTCCAAATGTTAAATTCTGCTCTTAGCATCAGTCTGTCTCTGAAAAATGAGGTCCAAATGTTCAAACAAATTTGCCTACCTGTATCCATCAACTGAAACAACCATTTCAGTTACTGTTCTGCAAGCAACTTGCTTGATGCAAATGAAAACTGTTTTCTGTTTTGGATTATATCAATAGACTTTTCATGCAAGGGAAAATGATACAATTTTTCCTCTCGAGCTTCAACTCAACATAGGAGTCAAGCATATGCATAATCTAGCTGGAACTATTTCCATTACACTAAGATTCTTTTCTTCTGCAAGAGTATTATTAAAAATTCTGTAATGAAAATTAGAATCTTTCGCTTTAAAATGCCATGCTGAATCATAGTTCCAGAAAAAAATAGATTGTGGACCTTTAATCTTAAATCATAAAAACAGAAATACCATTTAGTATTAAACTTAATAAACTCTTACAGTGTTGTAAGTACTTCAGCTGACTTTTTGCCCTACTATGGTTTTATTTACATTTGAATTAAATCACTTTGTTTAAGGCACAGATTATTTCCTATCAGAAGACATACCATTACCTGAATTTTTATTAGTTTGGATAGCAGATATTGGACCTATTTATTGAAAAAGAATTAAAAATATCCTTAGAATTTGGAACCAGGGGCCTTCATTGAAGTTCTAGGTAGATGGGCTAAAATAGTAACTAGAGACAATAATGAATAATCTGCAGAAATAAAAACAACATATAAAATCAATAAAAAGGAATATTTCATTAAAAAGAGAAAATACTCTTAAGTTTACTCTGTATCTGTTTGTATTGTCAACAGAAAAGTGACTAAAGGAACAGTTTGGTTTAGGCAATTTTTACTTTTTTTAGTGTTTTTTGCAAAGTCTCTCAGAAGGGGTAGTAGAGTAGCTACGTATTCCAGGGTTTAGAGGTAAATCATTGGCATAGATTAGAGATTGATAAAGTGGTAGAAAATAAACCAGAAAAATTGCCAAAGAATTAACTGAGGAGCTCCCCTAATAAAACCAGTTGTTTAATAGTGTCTGGAAATGAGGGAGAACATTTGCAAAATATAATTTGCATATGGCACAGAAATTGTTAGGTTAGCCAAGACTAGAGAACTCTTGAGGGACCAATACAATTTAGGCACTTGGGCAGCACAATGGCAGATGGGATTAAATGCTGACAAATTCATATTGGAAAGGATAATTGGGTTAAAATATGATTACATCAGCTCCCTTAGCTGTTTAACAGTCTCATTTTTAAACACTTCCTTTGAAGTAGTTGGCAAACACCCATTTGTTTCAGTTAGAGAAGACCCAGATCTCAGGTCTGAAATCTGAGTGCAGCTCTATAGCTTGTTTGGGAAAATTATATAGATAACAGACTCTGCTCCCACATTTTCTTTCAACCCGATGCAGATATTTTATGTATTTTACTCTCTGAACACTACCACAGTTCTCCTCTTCCGTCCCTGCAATATTGGCTTGCACTGCAAAGGCCACCCAGCCTTTCCTCATCCAAACACCACTGAATGCAGTGGAGTCCTGGCGAGCTGTGGGAGTCATGCAGCTGCCATTCTGCCTGGTGCCAGCTGCTGTGAGCAGCCGTGCCCTGCTGCCCGTGGTGTGGCCTGAGCCCGGCTCTGCAGGGCTGTCTGTCTGGCCAGCACCCACCAACTGATGCTCCAAAGGGCCAGGTCTGGGCAAGCTCCGTGTGCCAGACACACACGCTGGGTAGGTGATGTTAGGTAACTTGTGAGCTCACCCTGCAGGAGAAGAAAGAAAGCAGTTTTGAGTTTATTTCTGTTCTTTCCTCATTCAGGTGTTAGTGGTTTATTTTCTTTTTGGGCTGTGGAAGTGAATCTGAATGCTGATGAAACCCAAACAGGCCTGGCTGTGGGCAATCAATTTGTGTTAATGTTTTGGATACTGTCCCTGGACCACAAGTTTTGTTGTTGCTGCCAGCTTAGACAAATCAGCCAGTTATTAATTCTGATATACTGTGATCAGCAAGGGTGTCTAAATCAGCTAACTATTGCAATATTTGTGTCTCAAAAACTGGGATGCTGAACTGAGAAATACCTAGGAAACTTCTCCAAAACAGCTATTTCTATAAATGAAAGCAGTTTCAGGTACACTGCCATGCCCCTGCAGTTCAGTTGAGTGGGTGTTCTCTAGTACAGTGCTTTAGGACCTACCAAGGTTTGGAACCTCTGAAGAAATGGCTCTTCATAGAATCACTCTGCATGTGGGACAGAAGGACCCTGGATGGACATACAGACAGGGGAGCAAGAGGTTGGAGAGCAGCACGGTGGAAAGGGCCCTGGGGTCCTGGTCGACGGCAAGTTGAACACAAGCCAGGAGGGACATCCCTGTCCTGGGGGCACCAGGCACAGCATCACAGCCGGGCAAGGGAGGGGATGGTCCCGCTCTGCTCTGCACTGGGGCGGCCTCGCCTTGGGGTGGTCCTGTAAAGGGCCTGGAGTTAGACTTAAATGATCCTTGTGGGTCCCTTCTGACTCAGTATATTATATGAGCTTATACACTGCAATTCCTACAATCCCCACCAGCTCTTGGACAGCCTCTGAAGGAGCCATGTCTGCCCACACCCTCTGCAGCTGAGGCAATGAGCGCTGGCCTCTTCACCCTGAGCAGCGTCCCCACCACTTGCCCCACAGGAAAGGGCTGAGGTTCCACCCTGGGGATTCCTATTCCCCACACATGGCTGTAAAGCTGTTCCAACACCTGCCCTTGCCTCCTCAGCCCGTCCATATTTCTCCCCACACTGCAGTCACTGAGTCCAGACTGGCCCCCCCACACCAGCCCTCTCTCCCTTTTTCAGGAGTTTGGGAAGGATTAGGAGTGAGCAGCAGGCGCATGGGAGGGAGGAGAGGGTCACTCCTGCTCACATGTAAGTTCGAAGCACAGACTGAGAAGTAGTACAGGTAGTGAAGAAGGAGAGAGGGTGCAGTGGCTGCATCCACTGTGCTCCATGACTCTCTTTTGGCCCATTTTCACCCAGACCAACCTGATGTCTTCCTGCTTGCCTCTAGATCCTCCTGAGACTTCACTCTCTTCTCTCCATCCTGCTGTTTGGCTAACCTTGGAGATCCTTCCTGCCCTAGAACTGCTCTGTTCCTCGTTTCTTCTTGAATCCAGATGACGCCTTCGAGTCCTCTTCCCCTCTGGCCCCCTAAACTTCTAAACTCCCTTTACCAGAGAATTGGACAGAGCCTCCATGACTGAGACATTCTGAGCCAGCTCTGCACTCCTTGAATCCTTCCCCAGTGAGTCTGGTAATATCAAACAGATGTTTGAAGGAGCTGGGAACTTTGCCCATTCCTGAGGGAAGCCAAGCCCAGGCTTTTACATGAGTAATATCCTTGGTGTCCAAAACTCATCTTGTCCCAGGCTCTGGCTATTCACCAGAATCATCTTCCTTTTCTCTAATGACCATTTCACATCTTGTGACTCACACACTTTTTTTGTCAGGTGGAATAGGTGCCTGGCTTTATGATAGGTTTCATTTGGCCACAGGGTGTTTGAAGAAGCCAAACAATGTCAGGCAGCAGGTAGGCTTTGCTGCCATGGGTGTGAAGTGACTGCAGTGCCTACAGAGCTCTTGCAAGTGCAGTGTCAAGTCGTGCCCAGTCATGCTTTTTCTAAGAAACAGATAATTCTGCATTTTTACTGTAACTCAATGGGACTTTTGAAAAGAATATACAAAGCCCCAAGATTATGATAATGTCACTCTGATTTTGCTTCTACTCAAATTTCATTCTCTGTTGTTAACCAGCTTCTGTTTTAAGGATTAAAACACTATTTACAGTATTTACACAGTCACTATGGGTCCCTGTTACCTTAACATTGTTCCAGTGTGTGTTCATCACATTTATTCTTGATTTCTAATTCATTCCATTCGGATTTGCAGTAGGTTTCTCTCAATGTCCATGAATGAGTTCCGCTGAATTAACTGACTTGAAGCTTCATCCAGATACTTAGGAGGTTTAAAGGTGTCCAGAGAAGTCTTTTTCTCTAGAGTTTTCATGTTCACAGTGTTTCTTCTCTCTGATTCTTTCTCAAATTTGTGACAACATGCACAAGACAATGTGCATATTTAGCCTAAATTTTAAAATTGTCATGTATGTGTAAATATGCAAATTTATTTAAATAAAAATTTGAGACTTCCCATTTCTGTGAGGGGTGAAAGTGGACCAAAGATTTCAGAGAAACACTTAGAAGTTTGGATAACTGAAATAAAGACCAAAATGTCACAAATGTAGTCCATTTCTGGCCTTCAAAATTTTGCTGAAAGAAAAACTATATGCAGCATGACTGCTGGTAGTGGGTGCAAAATTTCTACACTTACTATTTTTCATTTTTGCCTTGCATTGTACCAAAATCTAAGTAGGATGAAGATAGAAACTCGGTTCTTATTAAAATGGGTATTTTATTTACATAAAACTTAAGTCTTGTACTATAAATAGTCCTGAGAGTGTCTGCAGCTCTTACCCAAGCTGTTTTCTGCTTTGGTTGCTCTTGCTGCTGGGGTTGCTATATCAGTTACTCATTCCTTTCCATTGACATTTAATGTAGCAAACAGTTTTCTTTAAGGGGTTGCTGTCAATCAAGCTGATACTTTATATAAAAAATAGAAAATGCTGATCTGTCTATGAAGATTACTACAAAGGAAGCAAAAATAATTCCTTTTGGATCTGTCCCCCTCCTGCTTGTTTTCTGTATTTCACAAAGCCCAGACTGTGACGCTGGAATACACTGAGCCTGACTTCATCCCACTTCCACTTTTCTTTTATCTACCCCTGCACAACAGTACTGTTAGTCTTAGTACTTGAGATGGAAGTTTATATTAAAAGAAATAAAGTTACTGATTTGAGTTTTAACTATATTTTGGATTTCATATTAAGTTTTGTAAAACCCCTTGCAGTTTTGGGGCCCCAGTCTAAGGGAAAGTGGCCCTTTAACAATGGTGGAAGTTTCACAGACTTGCAACTTGGCTGCCTTACAGTTTATTCTCAGTATAAATATACCACCTGGGAATGCTTGATTCAGTGTTTCCCACATAATTGCTTTCTCATGTCAATGCTCCTTTCTTTTCCTGAGTGAAGTAGCCTTTTGCTGCACTATTTTTAGGGGCAATGATAGCAGCCACCAGTACCTCAGACACTGAATCAGACTAAAATAATGGTAGCAGAATGAAATGTTCACAGTTTGCAGCAATTGTCAGTAAGATCAGTAGACTTGGGAGAAAAAGGGACTCAATGTGTGCAGAAAAGTGAAACAAATACACTCCATCAGAAAAGGCATCAAGAGAATGTCCATTATTATGGGTATATATGAATACTTGGAGCTTCACGGAATTTAAATTTAGGTGTAAAGTGTGTGTTTACATGTATTCTTAAACTGAAGTTTCTTGCAATTTGTTTTGAACAGGAGTTTTGCAAATTCATGTAAGTACTGAAGCAAGTTACACAAAATCAGTAGAAAGGTAGAGGTAGGAATTAGTTTTACTCTGCATTTGAAACTAATACGTTCAAAGACTGAATTTCTTTCTTGTTTTTTCTGTGACTTATTTTTCTCCCATGTGACTAAAAAGTAGATTTTGTCACTTAAGGTGGTATAGCACAAGTGCAAGTTTCTGTTCTGTAATCAATAAAGACTTTTGACAGAAAAAAACAGTAGCATTTCAGTTGGTCATGCTGAGATATATAACAAATTAAAAAGTAATATTTAACATTTTGTAAAAGGATAGATGCCACACTTAACATTTGGGTTATTTATTTTAAATTAGTAGCTAAATTCATTCCCTTAGAAACACTCTCCTCTGCTGAGGCCTCTGTAGCTCATGTCCATACTGAGGGCTCTGCTGCCTTTCATCAAACCTTCTCATAAATACCAGTGACATTTGGGCTGTGTTTTTTTTAAGTATCCATGTAAAATGTAGATAGGTGAGTTCTATTATTCAGTTTGTATGTTAATGCCATGGCCCTAGGCCTCTAAACAGCTTGTGAAGAAATACTGGGCCCTACCTAGATCAGTGGAGTGCTGGACTAAGAGCTTAAGACTTCAATTAAACTAGAAAATAACCAGAAATTGCATAATAGACCATGGACAAGGACTTCTCTCAGAAATTATTTTTTATAACTACACAAATCCTGTAGGTCTTTCAGAACATTTAAAAAATTCCTGTACAAATCCATTTGTATCTTTAGGCACACAAGAATCTTTAAAAATCTCTTAAAAGTACCATAAAAAAACTTTCCACTGACTTTCACATTGGGTAACTTAGAACCCAATATATTCTAATCTCATTAGAATATACACATACTTTGGTGCTTAGATTTTGCATATTTATCTTCCTTTGATATGCAATATTTAAATATATAATATCTAAATAAGTACAGATTCTGCATCTAGAGGGACCATGACTTCGAAAAGTTCTTAAGATATTTGGATAGCTGTCAAAAATTATGTCGACTTATAATAACTAACACATGGCTTAAGTATTTCTTTTTAGTTGCATACACATCATGCTTTTATTGTACCTAATTGTTATTAATCTAAACATTATTCAACATACTAAAGCTTAATAAATTCTATCTCATACCCTGTAGTTTTCCATTTTAATACAATGTTTGTCATAGGGGAGAAACTTCAACATTTTATAGCTTTCTTTCATAAGAAAACCCTCCAGTGCTTTTAATTGCAAAATCTTTAATCCAATAAGAGAAATAATAAAATGTGCCACACTGCTCCATGTCCACAGAAATAACCTTAACAGTAAGACATTTCTTAATGCTGGTGAAGGGATTCAGTGCAGAACTGGGACAGATTACTAAACATTGAAATATAGTGCTAATTCAAGTTTGCCCTGTGTTCCATCCCTCAGAAAACTGTAGATACACGTGGTCCTTTTTTTGTATGGTGTGGGAGTCAGCTTTGGCAAAGAACATCAGTGTGTTGGGTCCGGACAGTTAACTTTAAGGACTGGTTTGTTTGGAACATGGGGATGAAGAGAGTCAAGTGAAGAAGGATCCATCAAACAATCTGAGAAATATCAACTGGTGGAGCCTCTGCTGAATTTTTAGAGAAATCATCTTTCAATTTGTCCTGGGGTGACAGCACAATTTTATTCTACTTTGTATTAAGACTAATATTTATAGCATTTTTACAATTCTAAGCAAACACTTTTTGCAGATGACATAGTGAACTCTGTCCTCTATAAGCATATTTCTTTCCCCCCCTTTCACTCCTCCGCCACCCTATTTAAAATCAATGCTATTTATTCTGTTATGCCAAAGAAAAAAAAATACAATGGCACATTAGGATTGTAAGTAAGAACTGAGCTAGTGATAATCCTTTAAGACCTCAGAAGTGCCATTGTCCTGGGTTTAAACAAAATATGATCCATAAAAGTTAGTTTGGTTATTGGGATGTCTGTTTGATTAACTGAATGTCGCCCAGAACTCCAAGCACCTCCCATCCTCCTATCTGCTTTGAGCAAAACCAAGCCTATCAGGAACCATTCCACACAAGTGTTTTTACATGCTGTGAGCATTTAGGCTCACTCCACAGACACAGACCTGTCTTGCAATAAAGGCATTCACTGTCTGTCCTCTCAGTATGAAAGGTTCCTTCCTTCAAAGGTACCATCTTTGGCTAAGGAGTCAACTGTAGTAAAAGTTCAAGTGGCCTGGGAGATTTAAGACAGAAAGTACAGGAAATTTGTCTAAGAAATCTGAAGATAATGTGCTGTTTGCATTGGAATGATTAAATCTTCTGCTTTTTAAAATGAATAATTCATTTATCTAACAATTTTGTCCAAGTCTGAATGAATTGTAAAAGATAAAATTGTGGTAAAGATTACTAATAGTGTCCTAAATGACCTAAGCAATATTTTTTTTCCTAAAAGGTTCTTGTGTTAAAAATATTATGACATATTTTCAAGGCTTTGGTTAGAGACATTAATGCTTCTTGACTGTTTTCTTGAGGCTGCAGAAGTTATGGTGACAGAAAGGTATTAGACATTCCAGCTGGAGTGGCAGGAGCAGAAGTCACTCCAATATGATGCTCTTTTTAAATCTCTAGGCAGCCCTCTAACTCCTTCATATGTGTGTGACAACAGAGTGGTGAAAAGTTTCCAGTGTGGCTGTTACAATTTATTTTGATTTCTGTATTAGTGTTCATCAACCGGTTTAAGAAGTTTCTGTTTTTGACAAGGATCCGTCCTTCATCCAGAGTCCTGCAGGAAGTCTCTGTGCTCTTGCAGGTTTCCTGACCAGAGGCAATAGACTGAGGCAGTCAGCATTCCCCAGATGATGCCCATATGAGCTCCCTGATGCTTTACCATGGCTTTCCACTCCCTATCCCCTTATCCATCTCAACTGTACTTGGCTTTAGCATTAGGGTGCCTCAGTTCCTGCATGGTAATGGGTAGTTGCTTTCCTAGCAAGAGCAAACATGAATGAAATGGGCACATATGGGAACAACTGGGCACACCCTGTCAGAGCTTTGGTTTGCCGTCCTGCCTGATCACACAGAGCTTGGCCAGAACATGCAGAAATCAAAAGCACATCACCTGTGATTAATAACCAGTAGAGGCCATGGTGCTATCAGGGCATCCTTGTCTGGGTTTTCATATGGATCACTCAATGGAAAGGCGGGTGCCCTACCCCAAGCCAGCTGCCTCTATCCTATGGTCAGAAAACTATCTGTCAGTCTCAAGAGAAAAGAGGGAGTAAAGGCTGAAGTGGGTGCAAACAGGAAAATTAAGGATCTGTCCTTCAACTTCAGAGCTCATTTTCTGTTGTCTTTTACCTGATCCTGTAGAAAACTGGGCACAGAACTCAGTTTGCAAGCCAGATAACAAAGGATTTTATGTAAACTAAGACGGTCTGTTTTCAGAGCATTTTCTAACTCAGAAGTATGGGGAATTCAGCCTTGCACATTGCCATGAAGGGAGTCTTACTTTTGTTATATAGCCTTATAAATCAGTCCAACCATAAACAAAGAAATTAAATGTTAAGAATTATCCCTGACCTAGAAACCTGATCCCTCACCTTAAATCCCTTGCTTACCCCATGGACCACACCTGTTTCTCTTTGCCTTCCAATAAACACAGGTATAGCAAAATATTCACTACAGCTGCACAACATTTATCACTGCTGATGTTTCCATTACATGGGAGTACATTGCTTTTTAGTTCACATTTAATTAAAAGTTTTTATGGTTTTATTATGAGGTAATTAATCTGTCAGAAAACAACCTGAACTTGTATAGGAAATCTTAGCAATATATTAGCTTTTCCCAAGGACTATTTAGATTTTATTTATAGCCTTAAATTTTATAGGTAATAACTATCTTCTTTAACAGTGAATTCATTTGGGACAGAGATGTGTTATCAGATACACTATTAACTTCTTTTCACCTACTGTTTACTGTCTTCATTTCTTTCTCACAATGACAATAGGCAGCTTGTCTGTTTAAGCAGCTAGACTAATTATTTTCAGCTGCACATGTGATTGGTTTAATTCTTCCCAAATGGCCCAAAATTCACCAGAAATACAGTCTGTGCTATCTCTCTGTTTCATTACGCTTCACAAGTGCTGCCTTTAAATCTGGAGAGCAAGTCCTTTTCATCTCACCAGTTGTGTGAAGGCAAGTGCTAGATTTTGTTGTCTAGAACTTTAACTAGCAAGAGACTAAATGAGAGATTTAATCCCCTGGGTTGTAGATCCTTCATCTCTTTCAGACACAGAATTCACTACTATTCTGCTCTCAAGTATTTAAGCAAATCAACAACTAACAGGAAATTTTGTGTTAAGTTAGGCCAAATTTAGCTTTGAACTAACTAATCCAGGAGAAAAGGCTGTGTTATACCTGAGCTGACCTTATTACTCTGTCATTAATCTGCTTTGTTATGCCTGAAGATTCACAGGGGTCTCAGAACTGCTAGTAATCTTCTCTGCCATATGTGTGGTAATATCTGAACACAGCAGGATAAATTAAGAATAGTCCCATCCTTCCTTTGTTACTTGTAAATCAGCCCATTAATATTATCTGAATGCAGTTTGTTAGGATTAACATAGATGATATTTAAATTGCCACTTCTTAAAAACTCTACTAACATGAATTTTGAAACTTAGAAATAAATTGGTACTGGAAGTGAAAAAAACCTTAAAATGAAGCAAAAGGAAGACTGAAGAGTTATCATATCAATAGGAAGAAACAACTTGAAGCTAAGAATTTGGAAAACAATCTTTTGCTATAGTATATTTCAATCCCAAAAGATAGACTAAAGACCAAGTATTGGCTTGAGGGCTAGAGTGCTTCTCAGTGAGGCAGCAGAACAAGTAAATGACTGCTCAGTTTGAATTAGTATAGTAAATTAATATTATGGAGCCTCTCTCTCTTTTTTATTTTTTTAATAAACATGTGTTTTGTCTGATTTACAAAGAAAACACAGTACTTGCCACCATGCTCTGATCTGCCTTGTCCTCTGTGTCTGTTTTCTACTGTTGGGTTTCAGTCAGCTGCTTTTGAATTTGAGATGATTCCATTTTTCTGATTTTTACAGCTTCTTTTTTGGAAAGAAATCCTATGACTATCACAAAAGATCATGAGCAAAGATGACCCAGGGAGAGCAGTGATTGCCCATGGGCACAGTGTCATAAAAAGATGCCTCCCCTGTAAGGGCAGCACCTTCTTTCTCTTGTAAAGATATGCCAAAGAAGCAATATACAAGCAGTATGTCTGTAACGTGATGAAAACTAAACAGAAAAATCCATCTCTTACATCATTAGAGCGAATGCATAGTGTTAGCATTTTTATTTGCCAAGGGCCTGTCAAAATTTTTGGGTTTATTGAGCATTGCATATAAAAGTTTCTCAAACTTTTTCACTGTGATTGATTTTGTTACACTAATAGAAACCAGCACTTTGGCATTGTACAGGTTGATGTCTCTTTTTACTTTTTTAGTTCTGTCCTTGTTCACAGGAACAGGGCAGAGCCTTTGTAATGAGGAGGAAGTTGTGACAACCCAGTGCTGAGGAGGTGAAGTGCAGCAGGGAGCACCCTGTGACAGACACCCTGCCCTGCAGTAGCACCCTGCACATGAGGACAGCCCGTCCTTCTGCCCTGCTCAGCCTTGCTGGCCAAGGAATTCATGTGCTGCCTGCTTTGACCTGGAAGTCTCTCTAAAGTCTTGGCCAAGCATGAGGGGAGTCTTAAGGCAGCTGCTATTATAGAATACTTGTAATTACCCACACTTACTCAGGCCTGTCTTGAAGCCCTTGTGGACAACAGACACAGTTTGGAAGGTCCTGCTCTTAAATAAGCCTTTAATTTAAATGTAGAAGACGTTTTTAAGCAGTTTGTAACAATCAGTTAGTTTCAATATCTAGAGCAGCGACTCAGATTTTGTTTTAATACCTGCAGAGATTTTCTTAGAATTCAGATGGGATAGAAAAAGTATGAAAGTAAAAAATGGCACACAAATGGATGACCCTTTTTGTAGGGGGTCTTGCCTTGTAGAAAAGACCCTTCCCTCCCATATCCAGTTTAGCAGGCTTCAACAGACAGGAAAGCATCTTGTTAGTAACTCCTGCAGTGCTGCACCCTGAGAACAAAAGCTGTGAGAAACTTTGTTTCAGAACAGAGCCATACTGCATCTTCACATTTTATTTGCTTTACTTTTTGTGTTAAAAATAGCAATCTTCTAGTTGGAAAGCTACCAACGTCGTGGTACTTGCAATCAGATCTTAGCTGGGCATTTGTTTTATGTTCTTCCTAAAGGTGGCAGTTTGTTATAGGAGCATGTTATATCACATCCTCTCTTGGGATGATTTTGGGATATTCATATAGGAGTAAGTGCTCCAATAGCTTGTCATCTTTTGTACCAGTGCATGAAGAATGTAGTTGCTGGTAATCTCTGAATGTACTAATCCAGCCTGATCCAGTTTAATTTGTAATATCAAAAAAAAAAAAAACACAGAAAATATAGCAAGATACACTAAAAGAGCTTTGTATTCACATTGATGTAAGGTAAGATTTATTTTAATGTACTCATGGATTCTTAGAACCACACATTTGCTATCATGTCATCCTGTAACGTGGTAGAGAAATAATGCTTCAAAGAGAAAGATGGCGGATTGTCAACTACTGATGATGGTATTTCAGAGATGTAGCATTTTTATGGATAGAATTACAACAGAATAGCGTTTATTGCCTATGGCAAGGAGCTCTGTTAGCTACTGACAGCATAATAAGTTAAACTGAGCTTCTTGTGCACTAGAAACAGGAATGTTACGTTTAAAATCAGCCATTAGCAAGACTACTGTTACAAGTAGGCTCTGGGTCGTGGGTTACACTGATTGTTGTTCAGGACTATAACTTAAAAGAACGCCAAAAAGGATGATTCAGCTATTAAATTTGAAATAGAAAGTGTTACTCTGTTTCACTTACCTTACCTCAGGAGCTGCAGTTTGGTATGTGGTAGGAAAGGCCAGTGTACTCAGCTGAAAAAAAGGCTCAGGCCAAGCTCAGAGCAGCCAAACCCTACTTGAAGAGTAGGTACAACAAAGACAACAGGGTCAGGCTGTTTGTTGTGGTGGCAAGTGGTGTAACAACCGGCAGCTTGGGAAGTTTTGGTTCTGTTTTTTTGTGTGTTACATAAGTCTTTACCAAAAAATAAGAAATATAACTCAGAGACAACCTCTTCATACCAAAAAAACGAGAGACAAATTCTATCAACTGCTGTAAACCAGCACTTTTCAGTGGTGTTATGAAAATATTACAGCCACACTTCCTAGGTTTTCAAGTGGGACCAATATCACTGTCAAGATATTGACAATCTGTTGTTAGAGATGGACTCTCTCCTGACAGAGGTAGAGACATGGCAGCTTGGAGCAATGCAGAGATAATTTATTTTAAAAAGAAACAGACAGGAGGTTGCATAAGAAAGTGTCATTGCTTGCATTGATTTCAGTCTTCTATGAACAAAAAATTAAGATTTTTATAGTGCTTTCTATAGCAAGAGAAATTGGGAATCTGTTCCTTTTATCATTTGATAAAATGGTTGATGATTACAAGAGCATCTTATCTGTCATAACAATTTTTGAGACATTCTCGGTGTGTTTTCCCCAACGCAAATCAAAGTATCTACAAGACTTAAAATAGATATAGGTAATAATCCTGATGTGCAGGCACCTACAGCTCTCAGAATTGTCACTCCCTAAGACAGTTGCCAGACCTATGTGTGCAATTTTTTGCTTTTGCATTGTTGGATGGATCCACAGAGCTTAGACTTAAAACCAGGGCTTGTAGGTCCATCATTTTATTCTTCATGTACTGAATACTATGCTGATGTGCTTACATTTTATAAGAAGTCCTTGATATATATGGTACATTTTAGTCTACATGCTGCTGTCATTTATAAGCACAAAATAATCTTAAATATTCTCAAATGAACCAGCTGAAGTTAATAAAAGACAGCAAAACACAAGAAAACTTCTGAATAATATGAATTTGAGGGATTCTTAGGGATTTTTTTTCCGTCCAGCACCTTGTCCTCTGTTTTCACATGACTGTGCCTTATTGAGACCTTTAAGCAGAACTTGTCTTACTGCCCACTTCAGAATCTAATTACATCTATTTTTTTGAGTTTATATTCCAGTCCCCCTAGCTCAGAGCAGACCCTTCCCAGGCCAGGTTCTACACGCCTGCCAGTTCTGCCTGTCCCCAAGCATGGAGATTCCTCAGGCAGTCCCTTCTAACGTTTGGCATCTGTCATGGTAAAGATTTTATTTTCCTAGTACCTGATGAGGATCCATCTGCTGTCAGTTGTGTCCACTGCTGGTTGTTCTGTCATCCAGCTCCTGTGAGGACAGGTCTGGTTCCATCTTTTCTGCACCCTCCCCTGGGGAGCTGCAGACAATGGTAGGTCCTCCCAGGGCCTTCTCTTCTTCGAGCTGAACAAACCAAATTTTCACCCTCTCCTGCTTCATCACGTCTTTCAGCCCCTCACCATCTCTCCACTGCACTCTCACTGGCATGTCAATCTCTTTTACTGGGTAAACCACCTCTGGATGCCATTCACCAGATATTGCTTCTCAAGTGCCAGGGGGAGGGGGATAATCACTTTCTTTCGTCTTCTGACTTCACTCTTGTTAATACAGGTCCTATGTGGCTGCCCCCTTCGCTGGCAGGGTGCAGTGATGTACAGCAATCAGCTCTGAGTGCAAAATCCTGAGTGTGGATAACATGTTCTTCCTGAGCTGAGCACTTGCTGAACAAGGAGGCTTCCGGGGAATTTACAAATAAATACATTTGAAATCCACATGGCAAAGTGTTTATTAATTCCCCAAGAAATTTGCAGAGGTTTTCTGAACAGTGTTTCTGAGGGAAAGGACACAAAGGTTGTTCAGGAAAGGACACAAAGGTGGTTCAGGAAACAACCAAAGCCTTGCTGTAGGTTGGAGGTAAGATATTTTACCCAAATCCTCTGCATAAGGAAATGCAGAGCCTCAGTTCCAATGTCTTAAGTGAAATCCTACCTGAAGCATTTTGTGTAGTAAAATGTTCATATTTGATGAAAATAAATAAAGTCTCAAAACAGTTTTCCTTATTGTTTGCTTCCATGAAATAGGCTCATAATTTGAAAAATAAATTGTGCTGCATTCATTTCATGACCAAAGGACAAATATAAGGGTAAAGCATCATGTCTTTTTTCACTCATTCCACTCTTATCCCAACAGAATTCTGCACTTGGAACTTGGCAGACAAATGTTGATTATTCTGCTTGCCCTCTTATGCCACCATTTAAATCACTGATGTCTTGGTCCAGAAGCTTTTATGCAAGTTGTTCCTAAGAACACAAGAATGGCAATTTAGGTAGCCTAGCGTGAGGTGCCCTGGGCTGACCCCAGCTGCCACTGCAGCTGAGCGTGCCTTGGCCAGGAGTTCTGCTTCTGTCTGCCAGTCCTGGGCAGGGCCTTGGTGAGAAACAGTCCCAGGCTGAGAGCACATTTGTCTTCAGCTCTCGAAAGGTTAATTTACTAAAAGCTTTAATTGAAAGCATTTGCTAATGTGTAGCCCTTACAGCATGTCTGCTCTGAAATACAAGGCAAGAAAAAAATAAAGAGAATGGAAAAGCCACAATTGTGTCAATCACAGTGTAAAAATAAGGTCAATAATTTGAGTAACTGAACCGCCTAAACAAAAGACAGTAAAGAGAAAGGTAAGCCAATAAATCTCCTGATATTTGGTTTATTCTGCATAAAAATCCCAACATAAAAAGGTATAAAGGATAATGGTATAACACATAACCACAATTTTATGCCTGGTTAAGAAAAATGCTTCTATGATATATAAATATCAGTTCATAATATATTATGCATTTTATGTTTTCCCATTAGAAGAGACCCAAAGTCATTAAAAGAAATTTGCATCTCTGTCTCATGAGTTCCCCCTAATTCTAGGAGGAATTTTTTTAGAGTTATACGCCAAAATTTTGGTCTCAAGTCCCGCCAGCCTCCTACTGAAACAACTACTGAAAATGCCAAAAACAAACCAAACAAACAAGATAATGATTCACTATTTTTTTATTTAGCCTGAATACCTACAGATGAGGTGAATATAAATATGTTCCTCCCACCTCTTTTGTCTGTACTCTGGGGTTCTTTTAAAGAGCAATTTTCTTTCTACAGTAAAATAGTGTGGATGAAGATTTGTGTCCAAGAGGTGTCTATAGCTCTCAAGTAGCAAGATTGAAGTACTGATGGTTCAAAAGCCTCTTCTCAAAATATAATTTTTAAATTTAGATTTTTTTTTTTAATTGGACTTTTATTTTGTGTACTGGGTATTTGGATTGAATTTGTTTTTTGGTTTTATTTAGAAGAAAGAGATTATACAATGTTCCAGCATTTGTAAAAAGAAAGGAATCTGTATTCTCTGTTGCACACTCATTGTTTTTAAAAAGATAGTCTAATGACACTAAAAATAGACACTGTGATGGCTAACAGCTGGCCTGAAGGCCTCACAGACACAGGTGACTTTGACTTGATCAGCCTGTACCCGTGAGAACCCATGAGAAAAGAAACCTGTACCTGTGAGAATCAGCTTGTAGCCATGAGAAAAGAATGTAAACTTCTTTAAGGAAGAAAGCCTTTAGCAAGCACGTACACAAGCAACTACTACCAGTGAACAAAGTAGCAAAAAGTTACTAACCAATTAGAATTAAACACGATGCTTTTAGAAATTATATAAATATGAGCTGTGAACAATAAATGTTGCTATTTGTTGGATGAAGAAGTCTTGTCCATCTCTACTGCAACAGATACATGTCAGATAAAGGCAAGTTCTTTTTATTTCCAAAGAGAGTATGCAAATAAAGGGTTAAATGAGAGTGCTGTTATTTGACATGCAGATACTGCAGTTTTGGAGCCTGACAAGGTTGGTAACATCATTTGCTCTGTGCTGCCATGTGCTTTCTAGTTCATTGGAACCATTTTAGCAATTAGAGCATAATTTATTCTCTAACAAATGTCTGAAATCCATTGTTAATGCCCCTTAGAGAACTTATTTCTAAATTATCAAAACTGCAAAATTATTTTAGCTACTGGCTGATTTATTGCATTGCAAACTTTCACATTACTCCACTGTGCCTTTATAAAGATTATTCTACCTCTAATTTTTGGTTGCATTTGTTCATACATATTCTTGGATCACACCAAAACACTTACCTTTGTTAATATTCATTAATGCTGTTCAGCTGAGAAACCTACTGTTCTAACTTCTTCCTTTGATGGATTTTTTTTTTTTAGGCACGATTAGGAATTCCAGAAAGAAAAACCTTCCATACATGAGATAGAACTCTTTAAAGGTTTGGAAAATGCTGTAAGTATCAGTGTGTATATATATATATATATGAAGATTATAATGATGACAGTCCATCAGTGCAATGTGCTTTCACTGGGGATAATCAGAAGAGGAAAATTGATATTTCTTATCTGGTTTACAAAACTTTTTACATTGTTCAGTTATGTTGATACATGGCATTTCTTTCACCTATAGCCTTGTTGATAATTGGTTTATAAAAGTTGTATTAATCTCTTGTGTATCAAAAAGAAGGATTGGCAGTTAAGTGCAAAGGCAGTAAAATAGGGCTCATGGATGGCAATTTGGGCTAAGGTAGAAGGTGTGCTTTCTTATTTTCACTTTCTATGAGAAGGCTTGGTGCTTTGTTAAATTAGGTGTCTAAAGGAGAACAAATGAAGAAATTTTGTGTTGAGTTTTACAGTGAATCTGTATTATCTTTACAGATAATCTTTACAGTTAGAGAGAAGGCATTCAGTTAAATATTTATTAAAATGCAGAAGTTGCATTTCACAGCAGGAATCTAAAAATAACTGTAAGAACTTGAAGTATGTGATAGTTTCTTTGTAAATTATAATTAATACATAATAGATTCCAGTTAAAAATATGCATACAGTTCAGGCAAAGATTTTTAAATTGCTTTACACAGGCATATAAATACTGTTACGGTGGAGAAATTCAAAGAAAGGTGACTGAAGGATAGTTGTAAAGATACAGTTTGGTTCTTACTCTTTAAAAACCTCTCAGTTCTTAAACTAGAATTTAAACACAGGTCTCTTAAAGCTCTTATCTTCTACCACAAGAATATACTGTATCCCTCGAGATATAAAGCCACGGAGGAGATGAATTATTGCACTGAAGGGTTTGTGAGTTGATATTTATTAGTCTTTCAAAGAAGTTACATCATTCAAGAGAGGGATATATAAATAAATTCATTTTATGGCCACAGACCTGACCTCATTTTGAATATTTAATTTAGACTAAAAAGAAGACTTCCCATTTGTCCTAGGGTGACGTTATGATGCTTGTATTCCCAGTAGTCTGTTCTGTTTGTTAAATTCTGCACCTTTAAGACTGGTTCTGAGAGTGAAGCGGGAGGAAGAAGCCGCAGTTTGTTTGCAGAATCTGCACTTGCTCCCCCACGTTCCTTCTCATGGGCTGTGTTGTCTGCAGCACGGACAGTGGGACAGATCTGTCCTTTGCTTTTGGTTAGTTCTTCACTTGCTGAGGCAGAGAGGTTCCTCAGACTGCGGTTTTTCTTTTTCTTGGGACTGATCGTCCCTGCTCTGGACAGAAAACCCAGCCAAACCCCAGGAGCTCTCACCTGTGGCCCACCAGGGCCTGGGGCTCAGCACTTTCCAGCGCTGGAGGGACTGATAAGAGCCTGAGCAAGCCGAGATATACACCCCATGAAAAGGACTTTCTGAATTTGCCATCTCTTCAGAACAGCGAGAGGTTTTATTGTTTAGTATTATTCATTTTTCCATGTTTCTGAGCCCTTTGTGTGTTAAATAAAGAGTTTTTGCACTTCTCTCAAAGGAGGTTTATGTCTCCTGAACCAAAGTGGGGAAGGGCGACTTGAATTTGCTTTCTAGAGGGACCCCATTTGGAAGTTTCCTCACAAATTTGCCCTAAACCAGGACACCATTACGTATCCAGTTTATTAATTTTAGAAAGTAAATCTAATATATGCCCTAAACCATTAAGAACTTATCTTTTCCTCCAAGACACATCTCTCCTATGAAAAGATGAACAAGTACTAGTTAGTTTTAACCTAGTTCTTATCCTTTGCAAAGCTGAATAAAAACATGCGTTTATAGTAGGTCTTAAAGGTATATAAATTGGACTTTTTCTTTTTTTTCTGTTTTGGATTATTATTATTTACAACATATAACATTTTTCTTTTTAGTGAATAGATTATCTATTTAAAAGAAAAATAAAACTCGGACATATTCACCCAACTAACAGTAACATTTATCAAATTTGATAAATGTGTGTGCATTTCAGAGTTCAGACCTTGAAAATTTTGAGTGCCCTGTATTCTCTTAGCACATTAGGAGGCTGGGGAACCCATCATCTTGTGAGATGCAAGATTAGATATTGGAATAATCTCCCACCCCCTCAATATTTACATCCCAATATTTCATCATCCTCCCAAGTCCATAGCCTTCTCCAGTATACATGGAGACAGATGGCTCCTAAGATTACAAGCCATGGAGACTTGGGGCTACAGACAGGTCCCCTGGTATTCTAAGAAAATTAACAATTTATTTAAACAGCTCTGTCAGATGCAATCCTCTTTGTCTCATTTTGTATCCTGCTGGCTCTGTCTCATGTAGGATTGCCCGCATGTAGATTCACTGGTTACAGATTCATCATGTAGGAAAGAAAAGGAACTTAGTCATGAGCTATATGACCTGTGGGCATGCTGGACAAGCATGTGAACATAACTGGAATAGTAGTCAAAAATTATTACACTTCTTATTGTTGTACCATCTTTATGAAAGGACTCTCTCTTTCATGGAGCTGAAACAGATTCTTGCCTGTTGAGCAGCTCTAAATTAAGTCAGAGGATTATCTGTATCCCAGTAGTCCCAAGCAACACCAGATTTCAGATAAGGAGGTCAGCTTGACTCTGCACCCTGCAAAACCACCGCTGCTGCTGCCCGCAGATCTGTTGGTTTGGCCAACAGAGCTGCTCACTGGCAGGTGAGCAGTGGGTACCCAGGAGCAGGCACACGGTCAGCATGTGATGATTTCACACAGCAAATCTCACACTTCACTGATTATTGCTGCACTGAGCAGTTTATTGTCCTGGCCAGTGGAAACAGGTAGCCAAGTTAAGGATCTGGCTGTTGTGGGAACTGTAGCTCTGAACTGATGAGGAGCCACTTACAGGATGGAGTGATTAACACGTCTCGGTGTTACAGATGGGAAAACGAGTTCTCCCTTTTCATTCTCTCATCACAGACAGGACGTGCAGGTCCATCCAGCCAGAAGGCAGTCCCTGAACTGCAGAGCCTGATGCCCCTGGCAAGGTGAGCTGTGAGACCAGAGTCTACCCAAGGGCCTCACTTGAGGAAGTGCAGCAAAGTCACCAGGCAGAGATGTGCTGGACTCTCCTGCTGCTCTGCATTTCTGAGGAATGCATGCTGGGGCTTCTGCAACAAGGATGCAATAATACCCAAAGTGAGAGGCTGCAGCCAGTCACCATCCAAGACCTGAACAAAGGGGCAGCAGAGTGTGCAATAAGGTCAGCTCTACAGAACAATGGAAACTGGGATGTATGCTTTTCCAGATTTGCTTGTTATTGAAGTTCTGTTTGAAAAAAGTGCATTTTCTCTTTTCCTTGGCAAAATAAGCATAGTTTCAGTAATTCTCATCTGTCACATATTTTAACATATCTTTTCTGAGTGAACTATCATTGTATATGCTACACAATTTTTCAACAGTGTATGTACTCATCTCTGGAAATACTGCACCTAGGACATGAGGACTGCATTTGCCTTTTTCACAAATTAATTACAAGGGATGTATAACTATCCTGTGATCCTCCTGTATCTTGTCCTTTCCCACTTCAATGCCCTTGGTTGAAATGTTCTTCATTAAAATTATCATTCCCTTTGAATTTTCTACTATTGAATTTCTCAGTGTTACTATCACTTTTTTCCATTATCAACAAGAATTTCTTCCATGATATTTGGAGTATCCCCTCTACATACAATTTGTCCCTCTTCAGTGTCATCACTAAATTTCATTAACATACCTCTCTCTTTTCTATGACAATCATTACTGAAAATATGAAACAGCATCTGTTCCTAGACTGGTCCTTGGAGAAAAGAAGCCCCTAGGGAGTGTCCAGTCCAGAAGTTCTGTTTTCTGCATAACACAGTGGCTGCAAGGGTCCCTCCCCACCAGTCCCATCACTGGTTGTACTCTCCTCCTCAGATGAACTAATTTCTTATGTGGCACCACCCTCAAATGCCTTAATCACAAGCATCTAATCTTTTATAATTCCTTTGTCAAGCAAATGAGTTCTGCCAGGCAGCTTGGTGACCTGATCTGCCATGATAGTTCTGTACAAAAGCATTACAGCTTTTGATGCCACTTCCTACTTTTGTCTGTTTTCATACTTGCATTTACGTGAGTCTAGGCCATGCTTCTTTCTTTTTCTCAAATGCTTGTGATACCACCTTTATTTTCCTTGTTCTATTTGTGTGTTCAGTTGAAAATCCTTTGGCAATCTTCATAACTTCTTTAGCTATATGAGTTAATCTTTGCTTTTGTCAATTCTCTGTTTACTCCTATATTTTCCAGCTTTTAAGAAGTATCTTTTCCTGCTGATTAATGTTTGTTGGAGGGTTGTTTGTTTTTTTTAATTCTTGCAGTTCTTGTTATTTCTGTTATTAGTTCTTCTCCCTTCTAAGGTCTTCTCAGTAACCGCTTTTCATCCTAAGAGGTCTGGAGCCATTTCTTATTGGGTTATTTTTTCTTCACTGGGGAAACAGGGTTCAAATCAACTTTTCAACACTGACAGGATTAAATTTAGATTTCTGCTCAGGGCCATCTCCAGCATCTATCTCCCCTTCTACTCTGGCTATGAAGAGACACACTGTCTTAGAAAAACAAGTAAGTCTTTGCTCTCTAAATGATATTACAGAAGGCAAAAGTGGGTTTTCTGCAAGTGCATGCTCATATATTTTCTTGTGTAGTTTTCCACACACAGTTTGAAAAAATTAAGTCAAGGGAAACTTCCCTCAACTCTCCTTTATTTCAATCCATAATATATGAAGAGATTTTCTGTTTCTTTTGCCTGTAGCAGAAAAGTGCCATAATTAGTTTTTTTAGGATGAAGTAAAAGAGAATTGTTAGCAATTCTATTAATCTAAGATCCACAGGCATGAATTATTTTATATTATTGCTTTTTTGGTAGTTGCTTCAGTAAACGGCTATAATAAAGCAAGTAATTTATCATGGTAAATATTTCAGTTCTTGGCTGCCTTACCCCATGTGCAGTCCTTTGTATTTTTACAAAGGAACTTTAACTAGAGATGTTCACAGACTCACAGTTGCCAACCCACTTTTCTCACCAGTCCTTATGATGTCAGCTCCAAGGCTACAGAGAGTCAATCTAGGCTCACAGAAAATGGAATCCAAACAGTATGAGTCAATGCATTATTTCAGTTAAGTAAATGTCCTATTATTTAAAAATAATATTTAAAAAAAAAAAAAAAAAAAGTAGATGTCATTCCAGTGCAGTAACATCCTAAAATGAGCAGTATAAAAGCAAGTAGCAACTCAGCTCCTGAGGAGTGGGTGTGGAGGAAGAGAAACAGCATCAAGCTATTTCTTGAACCTTTTCTGACAAAGGCAAGAGGTTGTGGGAAATATTTGGCTACAGTACCAATATATCTTGCATCAAACATAAGCTTTCTGGACTTAATTTTCATTTCACAGGGATGTCTCCTTTTCATGGGAGAGCACTAACATGTATAGGTCTTACATTCTCCTAAATATCTCTTTTAAATAAGCAGCATTGAAAAGTCTTCATGAAATCAAGGAATTTTGGCTTTTTCATTTCTCTTCACTTCAAAGCCTAGAAAAAAATCAAACTTTTCATGACTCTCTATTGACTGTATAAAGATATTCTTAGTCTGACATATAGGATGTCCTGATTTCCCTTAGTCTCTCAGTGAGCCCTGGTTGTAATTTGTCAGTTCTCAGTGGTCTCTGCAATGTAATTCAGCTGTTCACTGCAATAGCCACCTTCCCATATAAAAACATTTCCAAACACAAAAAGATGTGAATATAATTGCTTAAAGAAAAACACTGAAAAATCGATAAACCAGGACCAAAAAAAGTGAAAATACAGTTACGATCACAGAATATCCCCCATTTCTCTTTACTATATATGTGTAAGGAGGAGAATACAGATTAACTGGGCACAACAGCTGATCTCCATGGAGTAAAATCTGTTGAAAATACAAGTGCTTGTTTATAATTTTTCTAAAGGCCATTGCATTGTGAGTAGAGTTCAACACCTATCAGTGTTCAGGTGAACATTTGTCTAACAAAAGATCACTAGAATCACATCCAGAGATCATGTGACATGAGTACATCTCACATATTTCTTGCAGAAGTACATTCTGGTCTTAGAAAAACCTCCAGAATAAGACTGGTAATTTTTTTTTTATATTATAATAAAATTTCCGGCTGAAGGGAACAAAAGAACCTCCTTCCCCAAAAGTGTTTTTTGTTCTTCAGTCTACCTTTTGCTCAATGATATGTGGTGCTTTGGGCTCCAAAACTTTAAGATAAGAATGACAGAGAAAAGACTGAGTTATTCTTGCTCAGAAAAAGGCAAAAAGCATATGGGATAGAAATGTCTGTTAATTCAAGCTTGTCTGTCTCTTCTGCTTTGTTTTCCTTCTCATATTGAGAGTAACAGCTAAATGTGAGTGATTAGCATTATAATCTCTGAAGCACCTGCATACAGCTAAAGATTTTCTAGCCTACCTACAGGATCAGCAGGCCCAGTGCTGAAGTTAATGGAATTGGGTATTAAAATCACAAAGGGAGTTTCAAAAATCACAAGAAGGGTGATCAGCACTTACTCAAGGCTGCTTTTAACTTAGGCAAGAGTTTCTTGGAGGATAGCCAGCAAATTACTCTCCTGAAAATCCTGCAGACCAGTTATATATTGGATACCATTCAGTAGTGGCCTGCTTGGGACTTTTTTTTTTTTTAATACTTAGTACAACTGTCACTAATAAACTTTACTTTCTACTGCTTAGTATATTTTTCTGAGGCGAAGAATCAAAGCACATCTTCTTTTATACACAGCCAGGATGTACAGATTTGAGTTGCTCATTTGCACTGATGTTTTTTCATGTATGGATAAAAATGAAATACAAGAAGTGTGGATATTTTGGTTCAAACTTGTAGGTAGCGAAGAGAATAAGTAGAGTGGGAAGTGTAATTCTGACATGGAGAGGTGCAATTCTACTGAGATTGTTAATGACTGGGAAGCTCAGAGAAATCTAATTAGTGTCCTGGAATAGAGGGTCAGATATAAATATTGTGTAAGAAAATGGAAGATACCATGCACACTTGGAACTCAGTGTGTCTGGGACCAATCAGTTGGGATGCTCCAAATTTGTTCACAGATATTTTGACTTTCCTGAAGTCTAAAATTTGTGGACTTAAATTTAAAATTGTTAGTGTCCCAGAAATGCAAATCTAAAGCAGGGCTGTTTCCAGCAAGCCTGGGCCCCCTTACACTATTCCTTAGATAGATCTTCCACTTCAAAATGAATGTCAAGTTCCCCACCAACTTTTGTTCAAAGAATTTTGACATCTTCCCTGAGTGATAAATGAGGGGAGAAACGTGTGTCAATCAGGAATTTAGTTTTATATGGAGGGGTTTAGGGGAATATTGGGCAGAGGTTTCACATTGGTATATGTCATAGCCAAGTGTAAGATTGAAGAAGAGACAAGTTCAGCTTCACCCAAGGTTCACCAACAGTGGCTGATGCACAACGTGGCAAGCAAGATGAGCCGTAGGAATTACACACTTCAAACTCCTCCTACAGGACTTGATAACCAAGTCTCTCCTGTGGGAGCACATTGGTAGCAACAGTCCTTGTGTATGTGACCGTTCCTTGTGTGAAATTATGGAATGCATTGCTGAAATCTTGCACGTGCATAAGAACCTGTGGGCTGGCTGTCCTTTCCCTCTCCTGCCAGTCTGGTCTTTGTGTAAGAAGTGGGTGAGGATTGCTGAAGATTGCTTAGCACAACAGGGCATAGGAACTTACAGAGTTCAGTGGCAAATGAAGTCAGTTACATGAACTTCTTTATGGAAGCTCTTATGTACTTTTCCATTGCAACATTTTAGTTCTCCCACTTGTCCTTCTAAACGTTAGTCTTAATAAGAAGGGTATTATGGAGAAGAAAATGCTGGAAATCACAGTAGTTTATGCCAGTATTAGTACACTAGAGACGTTGTATTGCAGAAGGTGTATAAAAACATTTACAGAAGTGACAGACTTTGATATTAAGTAATTCATCTTCTTCCCTTGGAGCCACAGAGAATTGACACATTCATTTCAGACATTTTAATAAGAGCATTAGTGAAACTGGTTTCTCAGCAAACCAAGTTGCTGTAATCTCTACTT
Source organism: Pseudopodoces humilis (assembly GCF_049639895.1). Lineage (NCBI taxonomy): Eukaryota > Metazoa > Chordata > Aves > Passeriformes > Paridae > Pseudopodoces > Pseudopodoces humilis. The sequence goes on from NC_142209.1 coordinate 10,116,840, forward strand.
TTCCATTAAATATACTGTATTTCTTCACTTTACCATCTTTATACAGAGAAGTACATTGTAGTATAACAATTATGTTATGACAACAGATACATCTGAACACCGTGGCCTTTAGGAGCTGGAACTAAACAAACCCCAAGCATTTAACTACCTATCTGTCTCTCAGTGTTGCTTTGCACCTGAGCAGTAGGGTTGTGGATCTGTGATGTGGTTTAGTAATGCTCTTAGAATCTCCTGTGAGCACCAGTTTTGCTCCTGGAGCCCCCAGCTATGTGACGGTTCTCACCTCACATCCCACTGGACTTTGATATATATTTGCATTTTATCCTCTATAAAGAGAGAAATCTGCAGGAGTTCTAATAAGTATCTCGATAAGTGTGGAGCAGGGTTGTGAGCACTGATAAATTCACGGTCTGAAGGGCACTGTCCCCAAACCTGGGGGGACCCGTGACTGTGCTGCTCAAGAGACTGTTACCCATTTGAGCAAGAAGTATTATGGCAGTGAGCAGAGGAAAAGAATAAAAGGATGGAGAGCATATTCTAGTGTAATTACAATAATTTATAACTCAGGGTTGTTCTCCTGTTAAAATCTCAAAAGCAGAATATTTTTACTTTCTTATAAATTATTCACAGTCATTTGCTTTGCTTCGTGACAAGCAACTTCTTTTCTTCAGACAGGATTTTCAACCTGAAAGAATGTAAGTGTTGACCCAGTTATGCCTAACAAACAAAACGTGAAAAGAACTAAAATTAGAAGTGGATAAAATAATCTTAGTAGGAGCAAGAAATAAAGCTTTTTTTCCCCTTCCTGTTCCATCTTAATTTAAAATTGTTAAAGTCATTTCACTAAAAAAAAAAGAAAATAAACTTCAAAATGAAACTGCTCAGAGAAGGATGAGGTAATGTTTAGAGAAATGCTGTACAGTATTTAAATAAAAAGGTTTCAAAAAATGCCTAAGCCAGAATCTAGTCCCTTTCCGGTTCTGGAAAATGTTTCTGATGCCTTTCCAGACTCTCATGCCCCATCTGCAGCCTCTCTCCTGCAGGCTGAGACCCTTGTAATACATGGCACGAATTTCTGATATGGGATTGAGGGCAATGTACAGGAATTGAAGAAGTATATACCGTGTGATATCTAAGCGGTTACAAATGCTTTCCTGGCATCATTCTCCAGACTGGAGTAGTAGATCTAGGACTGGATCTACCCACTCCCAGATTCAGGAAAATCTTGAAACAGAAAAATTATAAAGGCTTCATGGAAAACCTGTGCCCCTTTTAACCTTCTGGTATATTCAGTGTTAATGAATGGAATGTTATTAATGTATTGATTACATATTCCATTAAAAGAGTCTGAAACAGTTAGCATAGGTCAAAAAATTGCTTACCTTTTAAGACCTAGAGATCAAGACATTAAAAATTATGAGACTTTCTTAAAATTCCTAGAGCCATAGTTAAAATATTTAATGGGTAACAGTACTTTAAAAAAAAAAAAAATTACACTTAAAATTCCCACTAGGATCAAGGATTTAGGTTTTATTATCTGAAGTGCTTCAGAAACTGGTAGTAAATAACACTTAATTAAACAGATTAAATAAGAAAATGTTTGTTTACATTATTCTATAAAGGAAAGAATCCCACAGGTTTTGTAATGTGAACTATGTTTGCTCTTCGAAGGAGTTAACAGAAACAGTGCCAAGCAGTTTCTTGTCTACTCACTGGCGACACTTATGATCACATTCAAGATAAGAGAGGGGCTGTATATATTTAAATGACTTGCACTTCTAGCTTGTACATTTTAAATTGGCCAAATGCATCTACATTTCATTTTTCCTCAACCACTCTTCACAGTATTTGACATCTGTATTAGTTCATAACTCAGCTCCCAACATGTTTGGACTGCTATGGAAAGATAATATAAGATGGGAGTTTATTCTTCTCTCTGTGAGATATAAAAATGGAGCATATCTCCTTGTGCATATATATTTCCTTCTTGGCTAAGTATTTTGCTGATTTTGTCCTATTTATAGTAGTTTTCAGGGTTTCGGTAATGTCCAGTTAAAATATCCAGGCAAATCTTTTCTTGGGATTGGGAGCTGTGGACTTAGAGGTCTTCCTGCTTGCAATTTAAAATAATACACTGGAAAAACTATGAAGTGACCAGTACTTTGTGTGGACCTTATTTACTTTGGATATCAGACCTAAACTTGGCTGTATTTATTAATACTTCCTTAGGTGTTTAGAAAAGTAGTTGTTGGTCAACAGGGAATCATTTCACTTGCAGCTGTTTATTTAGTATTTATCATTTTAACAGTTCAGGAAAAAGAACATTTTCCAACCTCATTTTTTACAAGAATTTCCACTCACTACAAGCTATCAACACCTTCATCAAGTCAGAAATATAAAGCTGGCCTCATTCTCCTTACCTTAAAGTTTATAATGATGTTTTGGTAGCTCATAATCTCAGCATGTGTAGTGGAGTCAGTCAGTGGACTCATGTACACACTTAGTATTGTACGTAGTAGTTCTGAAAACTATTATAACATCAGGATTCTCAACTGTATTTTGAAAACATAATTTCTGTGTAAAGACCTCAAACTTTCAAAGAAAGCAAGCAAGCCAGCTGCATTGCAGGCAGTGATAAGCACAACTGAAAATCAGGCTCTGCTAATATAGAATTGTAAGCCTTTTGATCTGCATTTTAAACCTTAGGAAATTTCCTCCAAAAGAGGAAGGCATAAATAGATTCTTAATTTAAATGTCTGCTACTTGATATCCTGATGAAGAAGAAATGAAAGAGTTCTGCTTTGGACTTTTATTTAGCTTGGGTTTTAATTTCTTCCACTCCTTGACTGCTGTGTTCACACTGGCTCGGTTGTTGTGTTTTTCCTGCGAGAAACCTGCACAGGTTTCCTGAATGTAGGAGATTACTACTGCTTAGGCAACAACATCACAGATGCAGTCAAGATAAGTGGATTTGTGATTTAATGATCCCCCTTCTTCCATATTCTTCTCTCTTCAGCAAATGAAAGAGAAGCTCTCTGGATAAAATTAAAGTGGAAGGAGGAAGGGTTGAAATAATTTTAAAAAAACTGATCCAAGCTAGGGCAAAGTGTCCCATCGATGTCACCAAATAATATATAAATTCCAGAATTATTATGTCCTTGTAAACAGTGTAATTTTTTCACCTTCCTCAGTTGCCTTACTTAGATTTACAGTGAATATTTGTATAATTCATGCCCTGTTGATGAGGGAAATGGTTGCCATTGATTGCAGCCATAGGAGATTGGAACTTTTGATCCCTTTTAAAGAAAAACTAATTACTTCTGTGCTGTAATGCAGTATCTGAACAGTTCAGATGGGTAAAAAAGGTACTTGCCATGATAGGCAGGACTCAATCAGAGGTGACTATCAGGGTGTCAGAATCTGGTCAGCAGAGTAGCCACCAAAGCTTTGGAAACTTGACCTAGTTCATATTTGGAAGACTTCTGCATTTACTCCTGCATTTTACTTGTTAGGGCCACAAGGGTCCTTTCAGGGGTCTGTGACTCCAACATATCAAAGATCATTCACAGACACAACACTAGGCATGGACTTAAACAACTTGCTGATTCACGGTTATGATCAAAGTTCTCTCACTGAGAAAAAAGTATCGCTTCTTCTGTAGCATGTAGTCAGAGATGCATTTAATCTTACCTTGACTGATGTACACCATCCCTAGCACGTAAAGGAAATGCTTACATACTTATATCTACCTTTATTTCAGAGACATGACTGTGGCACTTGCTGCACTAATTCCACAGGGTATTTATTTATAAAAAAATTACTTCCAGAGCCTTTTAGTGCATTGACCTTGTTTCAGGGTTTAGCTGGGAGGAGGGAGAGCTGAGTTTTTTTCTTAAGCACTGCAGGGGATTTCTGTCAGGTTGCTTTAACACTTCCCTTCAGAATCTCACCAGGCTTTCAGGCTAAAGAATTTTCAGATGTAGATAGCCATCATCACATGGGTCTTTGTATAGTCTCTGTAATTTTATGAATCTAAAATTCAATTGTTTTTCAAGCAAAGACAAAACAACAGCATGCAAATATAAAACTATCAGATCAGAATCATAAAGGGATGGAAAAAAAGATAACCTGTAATGCACCAGATCTGTATAATACAGTGACCCTTCACGGACTGGCTTCATGCATTATATCAATTATTTATCCAAAGATTTGGAAAGATGCTGTACCTCTATAGAATAGGAGAAGAAAGAGAGTGAGATGTTACACTGTGGAATTTTCTTTCAAAAACTAGAGTTTTCTTAAGTGGCAAAACACCAATTTTAGAAATCATGAAAATATTTTTATGCACTACATCTGTGATAGACTTAGCCATCTTTACCCTACCCAGCCATGAGCCAAGTGGGTTAGTACTGTGACTGCTATTTGCCCCACCTTTTGTCGTTTCTTCCTGGGTGTTTCCATCTATAAACTGACGGATATATGGGAGACACACACAGGTGACCTCGTTCTCTGACTTTAGAGAATGTATCTACATACAGTAGCATAAGAAGCATAGGGTTTTTTTACCAGGGATTACCAAATTTGAGCCTCTTTCATTCCGCTAAAATAACTGATTACATCCAGACCATGAGGAAGTCCCTCACAAATTCCCAGATAACCATGCTACAGCAGTGATTGGGATTCATGTTAAAGAAAGCCTACTGATTCAGCAACATGCGCCCTCATCTTACTGTGTAACAGGTATAACTGTGTCATTCTGTGCTGCTACTGCCTGATCCTTGAACTCTGTCCCTCACCTCCCTTTCACCACTCCTCAATTTCACACAGGGCTGCCACCTCCAGAGAGTGGATATACAGCCCTGGTCACAGATGGGGCTTAGGCAGAGTGTTCAGCTTCATGGCATTTCTGTGCTAATCCCTGAAGGCCTTTGGATATACCCTTGCAGCAATGCACTTACACAGGCTAGTGCCACTGCTAACCCTGCTTGGCCAGACAGAAGCTCAGATGTCCAGGGTTAAATACCAAGATTTCAGTGGTAGCTAACTAAGTATAGGCAGGTGAAAATGTACAGTGCTGCAAAATCTAATTCCACAGTCTCTTGCTTTTATTAGTGCCTCAAAGAAAGGCTGGGTTATTCTAACTGCAGTGTAAGGTCTAACTAAAAAAAGAGACATTTGGAGAAATCCTCCATTACTTATATTTTTCAGGGAAAAAAAAGCAACTACATCATCCTTAGTAGAGAATGGAAAGAAAGCAACAACACAGCTGTTCAGTGGTAACTAGAAAAGAACAGTCAGACTCAAAGCTTGCTATCTCTATTCACAGTGAAAAACTTGGGAGAGAAAATATTATCATGATCCTGCTATGTGCATATTCTGAGAACAGTATTGCTGGTAAAGTTCTAGGGTTGTCTCTTAAGATGGATGATTGCTAACTGTGTTAACTAGACTCAGTTTTATCACTCTATATGCAATGTGGTTCTGTGTGCAATTTCAGGCACTCATTTCATCTAAAAGTGGACTTTATCTGGATTGTTGTCATACACCAAACTGTCTGTACTTTCGTTAAAAGAATTACTGTTCCTGTCATCAGCTTGGTAAGAACAACACAGGAAAAAAAGATGCCTCTAAATGAAGAGATGAATTCTATTGGTCACAAAGCTGGTGAAATATTAGTCAGACGTATCGCAGATAGGCTGTATGGAAATAGGAGTTTGTGCCCTTGCTGGAGTTCCAAAATGCTGCCTGGTATTTCTGATGATGCACTGGCATCCTGTTTGCTGTAGGATCTTATGAAGGTCATTCAACCTCTCTATACCTCAGCTTCTTCATCAGTAAAATTATAACAGTTGTTTTCTACTGAAGTTTCCAAGTGATAGACATAATTGTCACACTTAGAGATCTCAAATTGAAATGTAGTTCAGAAGTGCAAAGTATTATCACTATTAGAAATCCATTACAGCTTTGGTTTTTTTTGTCCAAACTGGTACTTTGGTACGTGCAGCTAGACAGCTTCTAATGTTATCTTGATTCACAAAGCACTTTTTTAGTGAGGTTTGACTCACAGCAAAATGCCAGTTAGAATTTTTTCTTCAGGAACTCACTGGAGCTTGGCTTACAAAATCTGAAAATTAAATCAACCAAAATAGGTCAAACACAAAACTATATGTCCTTATGTGTCCTCTTGTCCTCTTTTAGCAGTACAGAAGACAGTTGTTGTTTTCTTTTCAGTAAAATTTGGTCTTGTTGTGTTTCTCAGTTGGCTATGGTAACTGTATCACATTTACATCACAGTTACATTTTGAATACCTGCTCATGCAAGTTTTTCATTCCCTATTAAATATAGTTTAAAATGATAGGCTCATCTGTTAGTCATCCAGAAATAATGCGCTGGGTATACAAACAGCTGATGCTGCTGAACAAAAAAAAACTGCGACAAAAGTGTGGATCATTGTGTTGCAGCTTGTTGGTAGCCATCACTACAGAGATATTTTCAAACCTTAAAAAAGGAACAAAGCATCTGAAATATAATCAAATGTTAATATAACCTGTAGTTTTGCATTTACTTTCCCCCCGTAGCTAATTCTTTAGGAATTTATTCCTATTCACATAATTCTTCAAGTTGATGTTTGTTCTGTACTAGTTTAAAATTTCTATTCATTTTTGTGTCAAGTATGTGAAGGCGCTGCTTAAATTAGTACTTCAGTATTATACATTTCTGAATCAGTTGTTCAGTGCAGTTAAAATGCAGTGAATAAATTTGTTAATATTTGAGGTGAGAAAGGAGGTAAAAAGGGAAACCATCTATACCAGTCAGAGTCCAGCTTTCTCATTATAACATATTATAATTTATTTAATCTCAATCAATACTTAATCTGGAGTTTAAATTCTGCTAAAGATCTGTGGCATGGCTAAAAGCAGCTGGTGCCAGGGAATAAAATTTTCTTCAGGCTGTGATTCTGATGAATTTATAATACACTCTAAGGGTGATACGTTGACCTAAATTCACAAAAGCACTGCTATTCCTATTTATTATTATGAAAGGTATCCTACCCACAGTTTTGTTCTTTCAAATGTTGTGTGGTTACATGGGAAAGATGACAGGATGCAGTGAGGATGACTGGAGGGGAAGGAGCTGCACGCACATCCCTGGCACATCCTGGCTGCCCTGGCATTTGGGGGGCACTCCCAGACAGGAGGACAAACCCCAGGCAAGCGGTGGGGAGGCACAGGACAGCTGGAGTCCCCTTCTACCCTCGCTTCACCAGAGCATGCTTCACCCAGCATTCTCTCCAAGGCTTTGTCTGTGCAGCCTGTAACCACAGACAGGGTGGTGCCTCACCGTAATTCCAGGATTTGATGCAGGAATAATTTCAGCACTGTAAAAACCCAGCAAATGTTTAAAGCCAGTAGCAAGGGCAGACTTCCTGAGAGGTGTGTGTTTGTGGTGATCACTTGGATTTGTTTTGTTAGCAGCATGAATGATGTTGTTAAAGCAGGAAGAGGACAGTTTTGTTGAAAATTGCTTCTCCTATTTTATTTTATTTTGTTTTTCTCCTGTGGCCTTACAGGGGATATAGAGTTAGACCCAGGGTTTGGTTTTCTGTTCACGGTTCCTTAGAATCACTCAGGTCCAGCCATCACAGGACAGTACTTATGAGTGACTCACATTGAAGTGGCTGGGAATTGCACACACTGATCTCTTGTAATGATCAGGCCACTTAATTTTTTCCATTGCATTTGGCACATTTTTCCTCTGCACTATCCAAAGGCTTTTCATGGTAAGTGGTACCTTCCCAGTGACTAGCATCCTTATCCAAGCATTCTTTGATACCTTGAGAGTTTGCAGTCATATTTGTCTATTCTTGTGAAATGCCATGTGTTTTAGCAGATTCATAAATGTGGGGAACTTTTTAAAAGCAGAGTGAATAAGGAAAATATATCATAAATGAGGCTGACAGTCCTCCCCACTTCTTTCACGATGTGATATAGATGCCTCTTGTGTAAAACACATGAGAGCACAATTACATTTCTTTATTGGTACTTGACCCCTTCTCAATTGTTGCTTTTCCAGGCGGAATGTCCAAGGAGAACTCTCAGCTCTGCAGTTTATCCCCTGTACTCTCTTGCTTCCTTTTGGGGCACAATATCAGACACTGTCTTCAGCACATCTGTTCTCATTGTATTTTGTGCCCACCTCTTCCCATATTGGTGCTGTAGTCAAATTCCTGTTACAATTTATGCCAGAATAACTGTGGGATAGAATAAATCCACAGACTTTAAAGTTTTTACTGCAGCACAACCGACTGCTGTACCTAGCACTGTGACCTTATCCCACCCCCTTGCGGCAGCATCCCAAGCCATGCTGCTTGGGAAGAGCAGCGCTATGTGCTTGGTGAGCTCTGCTCCTCGGGGCCAGCCCAGAGGATGGGAACAGCATGGAAACACAGCCTCTCAATTGGAGCAACTCTTTGTTTCATCTCTAGCCTTTACTTAAAATGTGAAGCCATTAAACAGAAATACAAAGGAGTGTTGGAGTTCAAACTCATACCTAACTAGCTTGGAGAGCTGGGTTTGTAGATCCAACTGTGCGTTGCAGTCTGGCAGCAAGAAAGTCTGGATTTCCACTTCAGTTTGTTTTCTTCTAATGGTCAAAGAGAGTACTCCAAGATCCAGATGCAAGGGTGCAGAAATACTTACCTGCTGTAAAGATTATTTATAGAGGTCTCAGACCTCTCCTCTCCCCAACATAACAGTCCCATCCACGTCATAGCTTTGAACTCTGTCAAGCACAACTCCAGATCACGGGGGATCCTTGGCAAAGTGATATCCAAAAAACTGTGTTCTGCCTAGCAGGGTAATAGATTGGGAACATCTGCAATTAAATATCTAGAAGAAATAATTTAAATAGAGAAAGACAACTGGAACTTCCAATAAAGGACTAAAGTTGTATCCTACTCCTTATCATGATGGTTTTACCAACTGAATCTCCCTAATTTGTCTTTAATGATTGCTTATGTAATTTTTTCTATTTATGATCTATCTTACTTTCTTGCAGGATAAAAAATCATAGCTTTCACATTTATGCTTTGGTTAATGTCCTTGGCATTTCTATTGCAGCCAGGGGGAAAGTGGACTGAAGCTAGTTCATGCACATGCCTAGAGAAAAGCATATTCCTTGCCCCACAGAATGCCAGCTAATGGTTGTAACAGATGAATAAGACAAAAGTGGAGTATAGGTTAGGAGAGACAAACTGCCAGAAAACAAGTGTGTTCATAGTTTTTAACTAATCAAGATTAGCAGTAGTACTTTGCTTACTTGCCTCATCTTGGTTAGGAACCAGTTTCCTGTTCTTGTAACAGAAGAGGTAAATTTCAAGCCTATGAAGGAGGCTGTGGGGAGTGACAATGTTTTCATAAATTTAGAAAGTTTTACCAGGCAGACCTACAGACCAATTTCTGTCTGTAGTTCACCAAACTGTACAGTAATGTTTTTTTCTTCCCACAGTACCATGAAAAACTTTTGGCTTCAGTTCATATGTGAAACCTTTTGCACAACAAAAGTGGTTTCTTGTGGCCAGTAAGACTAAATGTTCTAAGCATTCCAGGAAGTGTATAAACGGATTGCTACCCTTCCTAGGTTTATGGAGCCTTATTTCTCTCTTTTTTCTCTCATTCTTTTTTTCCCATTTATGCTCTCTTCATCTATGCAAAGTCCAAGCAGAGTACAGTGTTTGAAAATCCTGACTATCATTTTCCATTTTTCTTGGGTTTTCCTTAGTTATATTTTCTGAAAAGAAGTTGTTTCAGTAAATGCAACCTAGTAAATTATCTTAAATTACTTCTTACAGTCCAGGCTAGTATTATAAAATGAAAATTGTTACTTGGAGTCTCTCACGCCCCCGGCTGCTGCAGACCTATGTCTCCAGGCTGGGAGAAGCTGAGCACAGTTCTTCCCCAGCAGAGTCTGCAGGCCAATCCACAATGTGGAAAGCAGAGTTTACAAAAAGATTTCTTATCCTTCCTTCACAATCCTGCCAGATTCTGTTGCAGTGATGGTGAAAACCAAGTAAAATGGTGATTTTATACTGATGGGTAGGCATATGTCTATGTGGAAACCAGATCAGAAACTGTTCAAGCCAAAAGCATTAAATCTCAGCTCCTCTAAGGATACTAGAAAACAGCCATTCCATTTCTTTGATCTATGATATTTGACTCTCAACATGGGTTAATAAGACATATATGTTGGGCATTGGCATTTTCTTCTGTAGAACTAGGGTAAACATAGCATTTGTCTCTGTAAAAATATACTTCAATAGCTGGGAAAAAAAGTGGAGATTCATTATTTTTGCAGTTGTAGAAGACATTTAGCAGCTGTGTTTATACTGGCAGAAAATTTGGATATTAGGTGGCAGGACAGAGAACTGCAGATGCACAATATTGTGCAGACATTGTGCACTTACAGTCCATTTCCAGGGAAACGTGTTATTTTATATTTCCCTTGGTGTCATTAATCACATTTCATGATGTATCTCACTATTTCAACCCATTCCCCTAGATTCTTTTTTTTTTTTTGGCCTGTTTGTTTAGTAGTTATTGATCTCCATTTCAAGAAATTCCATCTCAACTACAGATAATTAAGCTCTTCTTGCTCCAAGAAAGAAAATTAAGATGGCCTTATACCGATTACTGAGACTACCTGTAACAATTGACATGCCTACCACATCAGAAAGATATGCATTTGGTCAGAAAAAGATTCATACTGTTCTTTGGTATTTAGAAATTAAACTCATTTCCTGGAAGTAAAAATATGTTTCTCATTTTGACCTACAAAGGGAAACAGCTGCTCTTTTCTCTGTTCTTGAAGTTCTCTAATCCCTTAACAGGCTTTGTTTTGGTTTTGCAGGTGAATCCCTTACACTACAGCAATGATGGCCCATCTGCTGGGAGAAATATGCTGATATAAACAGTGTGTAATCCCCTGATAGAGGGTTGAGAGCCTGAGGAACCTCAGTGCAACCCCAAGCCATTTTTTTGGCATTAGCTCTACATTTTAATAATGACATTAAGGGTTCCTGAACAAATTTGGCTAGTAAGTGCTGCTGTGGGTGCCCTTTGAGCCACCTCACCCTGGAAGGGTCACCTGGTATCATTGTGCTTCTCCTGCAGCTCCCTTGCCCATGGGCAACAGTCCTGATGTACTGTCTGGGGACAGACCACATATTTGTTTCCTATTTGGTTATCTAGGTGTGCTGGAGAGAAGTTAAAAAGGGAAAGAGCTTGTGCCAAACTTTCGATCTTCTCTGTCTGAAGAACTGGCTGTGCAGGAGTACTGGCCTGGGAGGTGGGAACAAATGACCTGCCAGGCACACTTTGTCCCAGCTGAGTCTAGGTGTCATGCTAGGTAAGGTTTTTTTCTCTTGGGAAACAGAGAAAAGGAGTTCTACTGACCTCTAAAGAGAAGCAAACCCAAATAGTTCACCACACAGGGAATTAATGAATTATCCAAGGTGGTATGATCAGCAGATTGCTTGAAGAAACCACAAGCCCTGCCCAGTGCCTCTTCTCGTGACTGGTCCAGAATGCTAAATATAACCTGGCAGTATTTTTCTTAGGGATAAATGAAAAGGAGGCAAAAATGAGGTCTGTTTATGCTACATGGCTTAGCCACACCTAAGGAAATGAAACTTGTTTCCAACCTTTTTGTTTTAGAGGATATCTGTGAGGAGGTTCTGCCCACCACAGAGAAAGTAGCGAACTGGTGTATAGCGCTGTCCTCATGGTGCTGTGAGTTGGGTGGAAAGAGATGGCCCAGGCAACAGAAGAGAAGACGGGGTGGATTTTAGGCTGTGCTCAGCAATCTTCAGAATACTGAAATCTCAAAAAGAGCTTTACTTCCAGAAAAGTCAAGGAGCTTGGATTTGTGAGGAGAGGACTCTGGTGATCTCATTTTTATTTCTAGAAACCAGTAACATATATTTTATATATTCTAGAAGAGTATGTGGTTTGCAAAAGTACTTTGGAAGCTGGTGGCAGAACTGGAAAATTAATACAGCTCTGGGGAACCCTATACAAGTGCCTTAGTCTAAAAGTCATTTATACAAAGAAAATAAAATGTCACTATCATTCATACTCTTGTGGACCCCGTGATTTTGCCTTCTTTAAAATGCTTGCTCTTTCATGTGATCTTTTTCCCTGTGATCTTTTCCATGTCCCACTCTCTTTCTCCTACATCAGGTGCAGTTTTTCTTATGTCATGGTGGTTATACAATTGATGCTAACACAACCAATTAGAAGCTGTCTCTGAGCAAACAACACAGACAGAAGACTGGAACTATGACCATTTACCAACCTACTCCCCACATAGACAGTATGAGGTTAGTTGTATACAGTATAATTTAGTGGTGTTAAACGACCTCTAAATGTCTAGTCCAAGCCTGCATAAAATAAATTAATGAAAACTCATTAAAAGGTCTATCAATATGTACTTCAATTCCCACTCCTTTCAAATATGTTGATCCAAATTTTTCCCTTAATTCCTGTGTTTTCTTTCCCTGTGTGCATCTGGAAAGCACCTACCTTTCTTTCTACTGCAAATAACTCAAGAGCCCAGACCAAGACCAGATTTCCACTGATTCCACTCCCCTAATATGAACAGGCTACCCTAGTTTCTTGCTCTACTTTTACACCCCAGCCCCCTACCATGTGGTCACTGTTGCTGAGCCATCATTGCCACTGAGCTGAGCACTGCCAAGGAGGCTCAGGGAAAGGAAAGAGGTATGGCTTGTCCTGATTTGCTTGATGTTCTTTTTAGCTCTTCTCTAACATACCCATTTGTGCTCTCTTCATGTGCATGCCCCTGTCCTCCAAGGCTTTGCTGTGCTCCCCCCTCAACAGGACCTAGGCCTGTGTCCCTTGCTGGTGCCTTTGTTGACTGCAGTCCCCTGGTTTGCCCTCCCTCGCAGAGCCAGCTCCTGATAACAGCACATCAAAAGAGATGAAGCAGGCTGAACATGTGTTGTACCAGTGCCATGTGAAGTCACTTTCTTAGCTTCCAGTTGTGCAGGTCTCATCCATTCTAGAGCTGCACTCCTCCTGCAGATAGCTCTGGCACCAATGCCTCAGAGAAACAGAGTAAATTAAATCTCTTACAAAAGGTTTAACAAGGCCCTAACTGACCGATCACTGAATGCCACACCTGGAATCATTTAAATTTTAGCATTTCTAGGCTTGTGTTTTATTTTTCCTTTTAAAATAAACCTAGGAAGTTGCTAGGTTAACGTGTACAATCTTTGCCTAAAGGATAAACAGCCAAACCAATAAATATAATGTTCAGGCTCCTGCCTATTCCTGTGTATACAGGCAATCATCTATAGCACCTGTATCCTCTCTTGTAGAGGTTTTATGACCAACACATTAAAGTGCAGAGAAACAGAAATTCTGGTTGACTACAATGTATTCAAGTTAATTTTCCCCTAGGAAGTAAAGTATTTAGTTGCTATTTGTCTATTCATGACAATCACGTTTTTCTTTTTAAATGTGGAATTGAAATATTGCATTTGTCTAGCTGTTTAAATTTTAATTAACATAAAGCTTAATATGAATACAAGGCACTTTCTATGCTTCAAGTACTGAGGAGGAGGGAAGGTGCAAGGAAAGCTGTTTCAGTATCCCTGTCCAGATCAGCTATTCACATTCTCTGATTGCCAAAAGGCTCCAAGAGGATGCTGTAGCAGTGGTGCCAAGAGGAGCTAAGGCTCATGAAATAGGCTGGTACCCTCTACACTGCAGTGACTATATGGAGCTAGCCAGCCTACAGGGATCTTCTGAACAGAGCAGAGTCATAGCGTCTAGTCCGGCCCCACAGCTATTGATTTCTCTTTACTGTCATTTAGTCAGATAAAAAAGAACCTCAAATTCCAGCTGTTAGCCACTTCAGGGTCTATGTAAGCATCAGAAAAATCAGAAATGTTTGCATTTCCATCCCTGTTTCAAGCAAATACACCCTATCAAGAGAGGGCAGGGAAAACACAAGGATATAACTCTGGTTTATTGTACTTGAAGTGATCAGACCTGTAATGGTGAGAAGGAAATCCAAACCCCATTCTTACCCCTACATCCTCCAAGACACAAATATTTTCTTTTTGCATGATTCTCTTAGAACAACATAGCTCCCAGTGGACTCTGGTCTATGGCTTGGTATGCCTAAAAGGCACACAAGGAAAAATGTGGATTTTGCACTTGAAAATCAAAGTGCATCTTCTGACAGGCACTATTCTAGCTGTGAGATGTGAAATGATTCTATGTGTTCATTACTTCATAATAGAGTGCAAATATGTTCTTTGAAATTTTTCATCCATAGTTCAAAAAATTACAGTGGTGTTATATTGTCAAATTGCAGTGCTTATCACCAAGATCTGTTATTGTTAGAACTGTGAGTATCTTCTGTATGTATATTGATGTATATTTAACCCCACTAAAGCAGGATAGCCGAACCAGTCCCTCTTTATATCCAAGAGATTGCCAAGTGTGGTATTTTTTCTAATTGGCTCAATAATCTCCAATTTCAGGTTATATATCATACAATATCTACATTAATTAATAATAATTAATTATTAATTAATTAATAATTAATATAATACAATATCTATATTATTTAGTGAAACAAAGAAACTGATAGGAAATGTCATTCTGTAGTTTAGAGGAATTCTGCTGAGTTTAACACAAGATGATTGAATCTGATAAAAGCAGAATTTTGAACACTCCAGTGATCCAAAAGTAAGGAAAACAGGGAGCTTCACAGCATGGTCTTTTAACAAAGTACATTTTGCCTTGCTCTTGTGTGAATCACCTCTGACAGCAGAACCATGGAGGGAAAGAGGCAGCAGGAGGTGGCAATGGAAAGGGAGTTGTGGTTAAGGCAGTGCCTTTGGAGACCATCTGACTGGATTTCTTTTCTGTGCCTGCCTAAGAAAGTAATTTAGGAGATGTCTGTGGCACAGTGCCAGTCTGCATTTAGTTTGGCTACTAAAAGCAGCTGCTTCTGCTGCACTCACTAGGAGCAGCAGTGGACCGTTTCTCCAACTGGTTCTGCATTGTCTGTCTGTGAATGGGAGGAATCATGTTTCCTTCCCCTGACCCTGCTTAGGGCACACCATCCGCGTCTCAGCGTGTTGATATGAACAGGAGGCCAAGCTTGCAGGTCCTGGTCTTCTTTGGCCCCTCTTGGCAGCAATTGCTTTTGCTCCAGAAATGGCTGGTATTGGAATTACCAGGATTTAGTTCCCAGAGGCAGTAGATTTTTGTTTTGCTGCTGGAGGTTGACTTCTGCTCTCCTATGGAGTCAGTGTGTGGCTGATCTACCAATTAATTTCATGCTTGATTGCAAAGTTTCTTGTAACTTTTACAATCCCTTTAATCACCATGACCAGATCCTTGTTTATGCTGTAACCCTGTAAGAGGAAGCAGCATCCAGCCACAGCTTTCTTGTTATCTAGTCAGAAAGGACAGAGACAAAGAATCGTCTTGAATAATAGATAAAATCCAATTTAATATTAGTTCTGTTGTAATATTCAATTCCAGAAGCATATGTGGAAGCAAATATTAATCCATTAGATTCTTTGTAATTATTTGAACTATTTTTATTAAACATATTAAAACTATAAAGTATTAAGCTTTAAATTTACAACAGCTATTCTTAAAAATTAATGTTACTGTATTATTAAAGTTACACTCCTGCATTCAAAACGGATTCATTTTCACCTACTGCCCCTACAAATTTCTTGAGCAGCATGTAGGAAACTAGACAAAAAAGAGTTAAATAATTTTGTATCAATTAGATCAGCTACCCCAATTAGAAATATCTAATGAAGTGAGGAAAAGGGTCTTTTCAGATTTTAGTTATCTTTTTCACCTAGTCTTGAACTGATGCAATATCTAAATGTGGTCGTTCTGAAAACTGGGGAAACTTCCTTTAAAAAGGACATGTCTAAACATGCCCAATGTAAATATTGTCAATGGAATGCAAATGCTAGTAAAAAAAATAGTAGTTGGGCTTTTTTCCCTTGTCTTTCTACTTTTGTACATGTAGTGAGAGGAAAAAATGTCTTCAGATGTAGGAAAACCTGTGCAAGAAAAGAAATAACCACCACATTTTCCCTTTAACATTTTGGAAGATAAATTTACAATTGTGGCTTCAGTTAAAGATGTAAGAAAGGACTTTTCATCTTTTCAGACTGTGGAGTCCTGTCCTCAGCATTGGTGCTTATGACTTTTTTATTTCTCTAAGGACTGAGCGGGGTTTGCAGAAAGGAAACTAAGACAGACAGGAGGAAGCAAGAAGGAACATGGTTCTAGGGTTTACTGTTCAAAATACCTGCACAGAGGAAAGAGAGGATAAAAATGTTGTATACTGGTCTCCCTTTCAGAGAGTATCTATGCCTTCTACTACAAATATCACTAGATTAAAACTAGGGGTTAACTACACAGTATGATTATTGGGTTCTTACTTTGTTTTCATGCAGTGGGTTTATTTCATTGTTTGCTGCATCACAATGACACATGACAATATTCAGATTGCAAACTATTCAGTTGTTTTGCAGTGCCTTTATGAACTGCTTTGCACATGCTTTAGCCAGTTTTATCTTCCTTTCCTACTCTAGATGTACTTGGATCAGATGCTGCTTCTGTTCAATGTTAGTGTTCAGCCCGAGTCATTTGTCTTTGAGTTTTGGGGTTGGCCTTTTTTTTTTTTTCCACTTCCTTTCATTTGTGTTTTTTCAAGAAACAAGGCCATTAGAATTTCACACTAGCCTTTTGGTAGGCCATCTGCTTCTGTGAGAACCGTGCTGGAGTCCTGGATCTGCTCAGGATGAGGGATTGGTAAATATTAGAATGAGTGTTGCAGGGTCAAGAGCCCAAAATGCTGTGCTCCAGGAGGGCAGAAAGGGAGGGGCTGTGTGAAGACATGCAGGGGGTACTGCCTCATTAAAACTAACAATATGAAAATTGAAGCTTGAGCCACCCATCCATGTTTCATCAGCTGGGCAGAATCTCGCCCCAGGGTGCAGCACGCTCCCATGTCCTTGCAGGCTTTGCATGGGGCGCCGCCGCCACCTGGCCCGGCACAGCCTGACAATAAGAGATCCAGGGTGACAGAGCTTCACTTGCCTTTCCCTGCTATCCATTCTCAGCCATTAACTATTCATGAGAGTGCCCAATTAGGCTGTGGATGGTAAGAGCATTAATTGGTGAAGTCGCATTCCATAGCATGGGACAATATTGATGCTTACCCTTTAGGTTTTCAGGTCATCAGTATTTTATGTCATTTATTATTTCTTCCATGTTGATGATACACAGGAATAAATAAGAATGACTGCACTTTCTAGTTTGAATTTTGAGCCATTCTTCTCAACTTAAAAGCTTTCTTTCATTACATTAAAACCTTTAGTTTGGAAAATATTCCATTTTGCGGTATTTCCCCATCAAGATATTGCTCAGCTGAAGTAACATAGTTTAATAACTTCTCTAGCAGGATCAAACAGGCAAGCCCCAGCTTTACTGATGATGATTAAGGGTGGGAGTCATGCTGTGAAGGAGTGACTAAGTGCTGTTATTGAGATCTGACAATTTTCCTGGAAGATGGATTTGATAACTCTGTAACAAGCATATTTCAGTGAAATGACCCAATTTTAGAAGATTAGTGTATTTTCCTAAATTCAGTAAGCCTTTATAAAAATCTCACATCTACAAATCTGTAGGAGTTCTCTGAAAGGAACTCTAAAAAGGGAAACTGTAATACTTACCTGGCAGTCTCAGGGAACTGCGGTACAGAAGAGCATCCTGTAGGAGCACTGTCATTTTATGTTCTGGGTCTGTGAAAGTGTGTAAGATTAGCTGATGCTGAAGGCAGTAGGAAATCACAGTGGAACAAAAGGATCCTGGAAGTTCAGCACTTAACAAAAATTCTTTTTAGAAAAGTGAATGCCAAACAAAGCCTGAAGTTGGTCTTATTCTCATAAGTAATTAATATGGCCATTAAAAGTAATGGTTTTTATGACCAGGGAGAACTATCTCACTTGAACAAATTAATTACACAATACTTTGGAATTCTTATGCTGATACGGACTAATAGTTAGGCATAAGAATGACACAGGTTATAACAAGAATATAAATGAGAGTTGCAGTACAGCTGAATAGTGGATAGTCATAGGCCTTATGGATGTGGAAGATAACAGAAGGCTTTTCAATAGCTATGAGGCATCTTACATAGTTTTAAATGTTTGTAGTTTCAGGCATTAAAATGCTTTGCCTGAAACAAGCAGTTTGGAATTCCCTCTTTTGTAGCTAACCAAGTGGAGGCTCAGTTTCAGTCTTGTGTACTGAAAGGATTCAGCTCCTTCTTTATCCCTTCCCTCCCACTCTGGGATCTTTTCCACATTTGTAATGGGACTTTTATCAATAAATCAGGTTTCTATTCAATATGACAAATTCTGGCAGGGCTAGCTGGTGGCCCAAATCATTAATCCAGTATGTAAGGTGCTTCCCCTGACTCTGCATTTATTCTTGGAGGAAGGAAGGAGCAGTTGTTCAGGGAGTAAAAGATGCCAGGCTATGTCTCAGGGAGAAGGGAAGGCTTCATGCCCATCCATGGCCCTGCAGAACCCTGAGCTGCTGCTGATGTTGTGTCTGCGTCAGTCGGGAAGAGAAGACATGGACAGTGACACAATTTCACCAGACCTGTGGCTGTCACTCTCAGGAGAGCAGTCAGAAAATTGCCCTCAGTCCCAACTGGCTCCTGAGTGAGTTCTCTCCTGTGGCTGCTGAGTGAAGACTACCCAAACTCACTGCTAATGAGTGTCACAATCAAATCCCTGTTTTTTTATCTTTTAAATCAAACTAACAAACAGCAACAATAAAAAACCCTAAACAAACAAACAAAACAAACAAAACCCAAACAGAAACCCCCCAAACAAAAACTCCCACCCCTAAGTAAATAAAAGATGTATCCTGAGGTTGTTTCAACAGCATTTTCGGTTTTTTTTCTGGCTAATAAAGTCATCACCTAATTTATTATTCCAGCAGTGGGCCAACTTCTGTGCTGGTAAAAAGGAGGCAGGCCTGTTAGGAGTAGCTCCTACTTAACTCAATCCTACTGGCCTTTAAAAATTGATTCAAAAGTTGAAAGGAAAAAACTTGTTTATTGCCTTGGCCTCAGGTTAACAGAGCAACCAAAAATTCATAATGGAACCTAATAAACAAAGAATATCATGTTTGTCCTCCAAGCTAACACAGGTGAATTAATGCTTTCCTTCCCTTTCAATCCCTACCCCCCCGATTTTTCCAACCAATATAATTTTTATTGTATTTTTCATAATGTTTCATTTATCTAAGAATGTTCTTTCCAGTGGTATTTGTATTATTCTCAGTCTAGACAGTCTAGACATGTATTTGAAGATTTGTTCTGTAGCCGGACAGATTTTCTTCAGTCTGACATTTGAAAATATTGTGCTAGAAAGTTGTGATTTCTGAACTTTTTCGTTTTGCTGCTAGACATCCAGAGATGTCTGTGGTTCTTAGGTACTGAATTTCATCATTCTAGGTTCTGCTTGCTAGTCCATATTTTCAAGTGGCAAAATAACTCCATGTATGAAACACAATATTCAGTGGAATCCAAGTTTCTCCTAATCAGACTGTACGGAAATCCTTATACAGCCATTTCAGTTTTTCCTGTCATTTGCTTCATTATGTTGCTGCATATGTGGTTGACTCATCAGTCCTTCTGATCTGAATCATGGTCTTTAATATGTGCTTTTGTATCTGTGTGCTTGGTTTGGCTGGGATAGAGTTAATTTTCCTCCTAGAGGATGAGCGGCTGGGATGAGCGGCTGTGTGGTGCTTAGCTGCCTTCTGGGGTTAAACCACCACACTCA
This sequence comes from Pseudopodoces humilis, assembly GCF_049639895.1. Lineage (NCBI taxonomy): Eukaryota > Metazoa > Chordata > Aves > Passeriformes > Paridae > Pseudopodoces > Pseudopodoces humilis. The sequence continues at coordinate 10,136,771 of NC_142209.1, forward strand.
GAAATATTTTTACAACTCTAAATATGTCTGGAAAATGCAGAACACAGTAGCTCTGGAAAAATAATTTTAGGAGATCCAAGAAAATTTTCAAGAACCTAGACAGCTGTCTTTGCATTTTATTTTTCTGAAATTCTTAGTCTTTGGATTGGGAATTTTATACTGTTTTCAGAATATCGTTTTTGGTAAAACAGTGTGTGTAATGTAATGAGAATCATTGTCAGATTTAAAAATAACCCCAGCAGCAACAGAAAAATGCTGTCCCTTGCAATTTGTCTCCCTGCACCAACATTCCTTCTATATTTTCAGTTATCATCATTCACAATTAAATAGCTATAAACTGAATTTTATAAAAATTTGAAGTGCTTCTCAGTGCACCAAACCCCACGTGTTGTATATCACATACACAACTTGCTGAACTAAGGAGAGAAATTATCCAGAAGTAAGTTATGTGAAAGCTTTCCACAGTCTCCTTATGTGACCTTGTACAAGGCCACAAACGTTTGAGGTCAGAGGGAACATAAATACTCATTTCTACATGACTCATTCTGAGTACTCTGCTAGACAAATTTTAAAATAGTTCTAGCTAACCAGCACTGAAAACATTTTGGACACTAATCATTAATGTTCTACATGCTGGTTTGGCAGAACAGTTTTTCGCAGCTTTTCATACTAGAAAACAAAATAAAAGCTTTGCTCAGACTGCCCCCTGCAGAACACACAGCAGTGGGGTTTAATGCCTCGTTATTGTCAGCAATGAGAGAATCCAAAGGCAACATCACAACAGTGAGCTTGTCCATAGCTTACAGAAATAAAGCAATGATGGACTAACAGTTATTTTTGAGAGTATTTCAAGACCCTATTGGTGAAAGTGTGGGTATTCATTTCAGGAAATGTCCCTAATATGCTGGCTACTGTCCTGCTTCTAGAGTAAGAACAGTGTGTGGAAGCACACACCCCTGCTAGATACACTACTGTGATTCCATATGCTCCTTGTAATTCCCTTTCTCTTAGTCACAGTCAGTGCCCTGGACAGGGATTTACCAGGCCACCCATGGCTTTGTTCTCAGCTGCTATCAAGAGAGTTCCACTGAAGCTTCACCGGGACTCTGTCCCTGACTGGACCTAAATACATATTCCTTAAACGAAAAAACACTTTGAAAAACGAAAATGTAATGTCTTGTGACTCATGTCTTAGGTTTTCCTCCTATTAAAAGGTTAAAAAAAGAAATGTGCTGTCATCATGAGCATTTGCTCTATTTTCACTGTCCCGAATAGGTCTGTGTATAGCAGCAGAAGGCTTCTCATAAAACTTTATGTAACTTAAAAAGAAGGGTTTAAATCACCCTTCAACAAATATGTTTTCAGGAACAACAGAGGAGAGCATTCAGACACTTCCAGACACTGGTAAGGTTTAGCATAAAATGCAAATCTAGATTTGGGATGGAAAGAAAAAGACATAACAAGCATTACAAGTTCTGATTCCTGATAAAGGCTTTTTCTTCCAAGCAGGGACTTATGTTTTACATATTTATTCAAATATCAACTCTGGTAGAGCCATTAAGACTTGGATGTTGGCTCCAAAATCTTTCCCTATCAAATACTGAGTCCTCAGACTGCATTAGGGCAAAAGTTTTCTGTTTGACAGCGCCAATCAAGGAAGGCATACAGAGGTAGGACGTCTTCCTGATGGATACACACATCAGCTGGGAAACACTGTTTTCCAAAAATTAATTACTTCAAATTTACTGGGCCCTAGTAATAATAAAAAATTCTAACTTTTCTTTTGAAGAAAATGTCAAAAACATAAACCTGTTTTCTCAACCACACTTTCCTCTGAGAGTACCTGATCCTGCGGGATTCTAAGTCCCGCTATGTAAAAAGGAGTAGGAAGTTTCTTGGATTGCTGCCTTTCCTATTTTCTTTGGATTTTGAACTGTACAGTTTTGAAGGCATGCCAGACACTGTCTTCAGAGGAGATTCTTGCCCAAAAAGGATCAGAGAAAACATTTAATATTTCCATTGCAGATTTGCCACCCTTGAATATTTCAAGCAACTGGATTGTTCAGATAGGTTCTTGTCTTGGTTTGGAAGACAGGTGTCTGGTAGTGAGGGCAGGAGCCTCCCTTGGAATGAAAATGTAGACCCCCCCCTCCCTCCGAATTATTATAATTTTGAAATCTCAGGCAGAGATCTGGGGATAGGAATAACAGTTTTTTACTAGTATGTATAACGAGGCAAACAAACAACAATAACTACAGCATTGACAACAAAACAGAACCAGGGGCCCTGTGACAGCCTTCTTGGCCGAGATGGGAAGGGATGGAGGAGAGGCTTTGTTTCACAAACCCCTCGGGCAGTCAGTCCTGGTGCTCCTGCAGGACTCTGAGGAACACTCAGCTGGAACAGCAGGGATGAGCTGAGATCCAGGGCTGGTGGATGAGGTGTATCAGCAGCTCCGTGGCGGTGCCTGGCACTGCCACACGTCCCGGCAGGACAGGGGGAGCGAGGCCACCAACGAAGGAGAGGAAGGAGCAGCAGCTCAGTCTGGGTGATGGAGAATTCCCTTCTCCAGCCTCAACAGCTCCGCCAGTGTCTCGCTCTCCAGCCCAAGAAACCAGCCAGCCCCCAGCTGCCCCCGCCCTCCCCTGCCCCCTTCCCCCTTGGTCCCAGACAAACTCCCCGTGTTTCTCAAGCACCTAGCAAATACCAGCAGTCAGGTTTCCCCGCAACTAATGGGCAAAAAATTCCATAGGTGAGACAGAATAAAAGGAAGGACACTCAACCCCCAACAGTTCTTTATGTACTGGGGAAGTGGAAGGCTGTTTCTTTCCCACCAAAAATTAAATACTCCATAGTTCAATCTCAGATTCCACAGTAAGATTACCTTTTTCCAGAGAGACCATAAATCAAATACTGACTTACTCCCTTTCTGCTTTGTGAGATTACTCTCCTCTGTTTGGATCAAGAAAGAAACACCATGGAAGTATAAGTGCTTGTTCTTGCTTCAGGATCATGCTTACCACCACTTACCAGAGCAGCATCACAGCTTCTCCAACCAAGTAAATGCAGCTATCATACTGAGGAAAAACATTGCAATAAATATCCACTGACTTTAACCTTCCGTTGGAAGATCCTGCAAGGCTTTTCACCCTGCAGAAACTCACACCAAGTAAAATCCCAGTGTCTTATTTATTGATGATCACACTCAAACTGCAGAAAAGCCTGTATGGATGTTTGTAGCACTGGTTTTTTAGTGCTGGTTAAGGACTAATTTCTGTGCAGGGCTCAATACCTTCAGTGCCCTTTCAAAGAAGTTGTATCTGAGGGTTTTGGCAACTGAAACGAAGATTCCAGTGACTGACATGATTTCTTTCCTACTTGCACTTTGGTTATGAGAACGAACCACCTTAATGTTTATGGGGATACTATTTTAAGTGAGGTTTTGAACTGCATTTATAGTCACATATATTTTTCATCCTAAATATTAAAACTACAGCTTGCTCCAAAATCTGGTTGATCATGTGATTTTCTTGGAATATAATCTAACAAAACTCCAAAATTTTAAAGACGAAGTCTGGCTGCCTGATTTTTATTTTCTTTGAAACATTACTTAATTTTCTGAGGTTCACTCTCTTTATTTTCACAGATTTTTCATGTTATATTTCTAGGCATGGGCCCACTACTCTACCTGTGTTCCTTAGTGTCAGAGAAAAGATTTGCTTTAGAATCATTACCATAAGCATGTAGTAAAAAGAAGGAAGGCTGAATCTTTACGTAATGCATAGAAGGTAATATTCTTCCAATAAATAAAAGACACTATATCAGTGGAAATGGGGTCAAAGAGAATCCTCACTTTTATCTTCTACCTCTACCTAACTTTGCTACAGGTTTCTTAGCTGTGTTCCTACACTGCATCCCTTTTGTAAAGGTTCTGTTTAAGCAGTTTTACTGCAGGAAGGATAGATTTTGCAGAAGTGAATTCTTTCCATTTTCAGTTTAAAAGTGATTCTTGGAAATCTTGTAGAGGCCTCCATTACTTTAGAGGCTCTTTATACAAAAGTCTGAATTCTTGCTTTTCTTAGAGGTGAGAACTGTACCTATAATGTGACAACATAAAAGTAATCAAATTTTTTTAATGTTTCCAACATTTTTTGTCCATATTTCCTATGAGAAACTTGCTGAAGTAATTTTTGAAACAAGTTATAATTTGTTGGTTATATTTTGTAATGGGATATCCCTGTGTAATTTCTCTTTCATTAATTAAACAAGTATGCACATCTTTCAGCTGGACATTAGAAAATTATTTTGATATATTCAAAATTTGCTCATAATTATTGAGACAGTTAGAGCTGCTGCAGAAAAGATCCTAAACAATTTGGCTCATAACATCAACCCTTTTACTATCACAAAGAGTCTTAAGAGATATTAAATAATTGGGGCAATTAGCACATTTCTCAGGATAATACTTATTTTGACATCTTATGGTCCAAGTTAAATCCAAAATCTATTGTTGAAGAAGGACTACAGGGAGGTCTCCTTCACTCTTCATTTTCAAGGATATATTTTTTGGTATGTTTAATTATTTAGAGATTGAAACACCTAAGCTGTAGACCTAATTATTTTCGATCTCTGCCTATATCTCTGTAATAAGAAATGACATGACAAAGGAATGAAATATGTCCTGAGTTAAAAATATATTAAATGTGTGTGGAAACTTTTTTCTTTCTGACTGGGGCTATTTTCTGTTGACAGCAAAATGACCTTTGCTTCTTATGTTTATTTGCCTCATTTTCCCTTCTCTCAATACTCAAAGATTTCAACACACAATCAGTGTAAATTTCTGTAATTTAATTTTAAATAATATATAAATAGATTTATGTTTAAGTTGTAAATTAGACTTACAGTATTAGCAGCGAAAATTAAGGAGCTGACTGATGGAAAGAAAAAACAACTTATTTTCCTTGTTTTGTCCTAGTTCCTTCCTTCCTCTGCCAACAATCACAGTTCTTTCTTCAAAGGGAACACACAGTTAGCCAAAGCCTGACTTTTCAGTTTTCCTTTTGCATTGAGCATATTCAGCAGTGCAACTCCAGAGCCTTGTTTGCTAGACTCCAATGACACATGCCAGTATGGTTTCTTAAATTATATCTCCACTGGTCTAAATAAAAGGAAAAACATTGAACAAAAAAGTATTTTCCCTGAAATTTTAAAACACAAATACCAAAATATTTACCTTCACTTTTGCATAACCCAAGGACAGCATGGCCCAAATGGAAAGGAGCTATGGCACAGATGCAGGTGAACCTGCCTGGGAAGATTCAGACTTCTGGCTCTGAGCTCTGCTTTAGAATACAGAGTGGACTACCTTTCGGTGGGCTGCCAAACAGCCAAATGACCAGAAATTCCCAGGTAATAGGGTGGTGTATTCCACTGAAATATGGCAGGACTGAGATGTCTACATTGCAATCAAAGGTCATGTTTCAAATTTTACTTCTTTCCCTTAGAGATGGGTTTCCACAAACATGGGTTTGGTCCTCATGGACACCTCCCACAGGCACAAAGCACCAAAGGGCTTTTAGGACTGAGGCAGTGGAATGTTTTCTCTAGGGCAGTGTGCTACATCACAGCCCTTTGTATCGCATAACTTTTGCTGTTGATTAAAATCAGCCTTATTCCCTATTCCCAGAGCTGTTGGGCTCTTAACTCCTGACATCACCTTTGACTCCATTTTGCCAACTAAATTAAGACAAAAAGAAAGGTGAGGAGTGTCTGTAGTATTGGCAAATGTGAATAAGTTATTGTAATGGTATTTTTCTCCCTGCGTGTGGCTTTTATTTGTTATGTTTTATTAATTTCTGCTTTTTGAGTATCTGAATGCAGGCAATATTCAGTATTACAGATTCATATGGCAGCCAAATAATCACTGGTTAAAATATGCGCACAAAATTCCTCCTCAGTCCAAATAATTTTTTCTCTCCAAACATTTTTTTGTTTCATTTGACAGAGTAAATCTTTTATTCTGCTGCTTTTGGTCACAAGGAGTGTAAGAAGAAAACAATTAAATTGTGAGTTATGTTAGCTAAGAAATGTCTTCCTTTTCTGTTTTTCATACCAACACGAACCTGTGACTGCCAATTTGGATCATAAAGGGAATGGAAGCTGGAACCCTTCTGAAAGTATGGGATGGCACATCCTAAAAATAGAAGTGCCACAGGTATGCCTTTCAGCTGGTCACGGTCATACCCATTCCCTTACCTGAATGATCTGGCAATGTTACTTTTTGAGAGATATTTAGAGAAAAACAAAGCAGAGAAGGAAAAAACCCAAATGTATGGGATGATCAGGAGGAAGTAAATGGAAATGCTGATTTTTACATTTTCTAGTTCTGTCTCTGCACCCAGAAGTGGACAACTTGCCAGGAAAATATGATTGCTAGCTCTAATCATTCAAATATTTGTGAGGAATGCTGATTATATAACTACCCTGAGTCTGAAAGAGCACATTTCTTTGAACTGTGCAGCTGAGATGGACTGGTTAAACAATAACAGTAATTAATATAATTTGCTAAAAAAAAGGACATTCATCCACAAGTGCATTTTACATTAGCAAAGGAAAATTTACAATATCCTACAATCACAGGACACAAAATAAATAGTAAACAACAGTATTCCAGTTTTTAAAAGCTGGAAAGTCAAAGCTGAAAAATGTGAAGCTGGCCACACTTTGAAGGCAGTTCCAGGAAAAAAAATAATCAGGATCACCGTGTTATTTTTGTCTTGTGGTAACACTCAGAAGTTCTTTTTCTGAGGCAGCACCCCCATCAAGAATATGTTAGAAATATGCATAAGTTCACATGATGCACAAAGTAAATAGTTCTGAGCCCATTTACATAAACATCTTTGAAAATTTCAGTCTGAGGTCAGCTAATGGTAGGAATCTATTTTTCCTCTCAATTTTCTTTATTTTATTCCCATCTAACAGGATACTATAGCTTATGACATATGGTCCCTTAAATTAGGCACTCCAAACCTTGTTCGTTCATCTCAGTGTGTGGAGCCAAGTTGTCTATTAATAGGAAAAGCCTTGCCCTGGAAAAATGTGTGTGCACAAGTCTCTGCATGGGGGAAATGAAGGATATGCTACAACAGGGAATAAAATTAATTTAATATGTATTACGGAAAGAACCACTCTAATGTAATACTGCCAAACAAAGTGGAGAAGTGCTGTTAAATCCTTATATCCAGAAGTGTGGTGCATTTAGCAACTTGATGCCTGTGTCATCCAGCATACTGAGTTTCCAGTCATCTCCAAGTTCTAATGGACAACCTCTCCATAGCTACCTGAGCCCAGAGGGGAATAAATCAAGACCACCAGCTAAGATGTTATGTAATTGCCATGGATATGAGCATAGAATGACCTCAGGTGCTGTGTCTAAATGAAAAGATTTAGCCAAAACCAAAAAAAGTTGCATGTAAAAAGTTACTATGTCATTTTTTCTCTTATAAAATACAAATTTTAAAGGAATGCTACAATGAAAATGCTGACACAAAACAATGTTATTAGAAATATCCAAAAAAATTCGCCCCTTCCCATGCAACTCGCTTAGTGTAAGTTTTAAAAAAAAAATCATTAAAAATAATTGTCTTAGGGAAGTGAGTTACAGACCTTTATGATTATTACTATGCAAGAATTAATAGATATATATGTAATAACCAAGGTTTCTTGATTATTTCAATAGCCATTCCTCTGCTTTTGAAAAATGCAATTTTGCAGCATTCTTCTATACATCATAGCACTGCAGAGATCATTTGCCTAGCCCATCACTTTGGCTGTCAAATGTAACATTCTTTTTCTATCAGATATAAGCAGCTTGTCTTCACCTTCAAAGCCGGCACCTCATCCTACCTATCATCTCTCATTCAGGATCAAAAAATAACTTCTTTCACTGATTAGCCCATGATGCCAGCTTCCTTCATTGACTTCTTAGATTTTCAGTCACTCAGTTTGAAGCTTTATCCCATGCCATTCCTTATATTTGTAAAGTGCTCCTTCAGACATCTGTAAAGCTACCTCCTTATCTTCCTTCTAATCCTGTCTGTGAGGTTCCCCTGCCATTATGCCTTCAAAAGAAGTTTCAGAATTTGGAGTGAATTTGCCTAGTTATAATGAGCTGTTGCCAAAAAAAAAAAAAAAAAAAAAAAAAAAAAAGATTTCTGGATCAGCTTCAAATGGAGCACTCCCAAAGATCTGAAGGTTGGTATTTCCTACTCAGATGCTGCACTGTCAATTCTGCATGGTTACCAGTGCCTCATTTTTCAGAGGATGTTGCCTTGCTGTTGTTGGGCAGAAATATATTTCCATTTGAAAACATAGGATGAATATAAGGGTCATCTGTCTGGATTGTAGGAGCAACACATCTGAAACAAAGAGATAATCTAGAGGGTGCCTTGGTCTTTTCTTTCACATGGCAGGTGTTTAAGATATTATTTATATTGATCAAATGAAATAGTCTTCCTGCTGCTGGACACAGGCATAGGAAATTGTGCTTATGTGAAAAGACTGATGGGACATTTTTAGTTTTGGTCACCAGTTTGGGGGGAGTTGAGGGTAGAATATTGCCTTGGCTTGTTCGAATTTCTGTTGTGGAAAGAATGAGTGGTCACAGGAAGCAGTATATTGCAGTGGGTCACCATCTCAGATGAGAAGAAGAATTTTGCTTTGAAGCAATTACATTTGCAGCCTGTGGCCTTGAACACTTTGGCATGGTGTGTTGTGTTTGTATTCCCATCTCAAGCAGCAGTGACTCAGGACCAAGTCATCCCTCTACAGGAATTACCTACAAAGGAAACTGGAACCTCCACGGCATCTCTCTGTCATCCTTCTCTCCAGATGGTGCCTCTAAATCCCTTCTGAAGGCGATTGTACAAACCAGCATCTAAGTAAGTTCTGTTGGTTTTGATCTAAGCATCTCTAATTATGGTAGAGATTTTGTTTCAGGATGCTGGAAAGGTGCCTGCCTCCTCCTCTCCCTCACCTGTCCCTCCTGGCACTCAGCCCCAGCTCTTCCATGGCTCCTGAAAAAGCAGGAGGGAACACTTTCCACACACTCGCCAATTCAGGTTTTCTTGAGCCTCCTTTCTACAAGGTTTTCATCCCCCAGTCCATCAGCATTTCCAACTGCTGCAGGACCAGCAGGCTCCTCCATTACTCTGCATACAGACACTCAGAAACCTTGCGAGCCCTCCATCACTGCAGAGCAGTTGGGCTCACATCTCACTCAGCCTGGCTAAAATCCTCTGAAAAATACTGTGGTGTTCAAGTGATTAGACTGTCTTCCAGAGAAGCAGGGACTAGATCCAATTTGAAAATCTTTAACATATGGAATAACCATTTTAAAAACACCCTTTTTGATTACCTTTCCATAATTTCTCAGGAGTGGATCTGAACTTTTAGAAAGTCATGCATCAATGGGATGTAGATAGCAAGTCATAGTCTTGGTCAGAATTTCAGTCTGAAAACACCCACAGAGTTGTGCAGATTTCTCAGAAACTGAAATCACTTCCAGACTGAGCTTTTTAAACTAAGTTTCAGCATAAAACTATTTCTGTAGCCAAACTATAAACCTCTGAAAATAAGCGTTTATGTGGAAAGGCTGAAGCTTTACTTAAAGCACTGCTAATGTCTATGGCACTCAATGATTTGATGTTGAAGGCTATTAATCCCAAAGAAAACTTTCTTGGAAGAAGTTGAACTTTAGAGGTCAATGAGATCTCAGAGGAAGCTGGACTGAAAACTGAGAAAAGCTGATTTTGTCCATGTAAATCAATTGTTACTGTTTCCTGTCTGAGAAAAAATTTAATGCAAAGATTAAGGATTTATGAACAGGAAAAGGGAGAACCTCTAAAGGTCTTGTAAGAAGTGATTAATAACATTGGGGTTTTTTTAGATAATGCTATTTTAAAACCATGTTCAAAAGCCATGCTGATGGTTTAAGCAAAGGATAAACTATGTTCACTCAGGTACCTTGGCTTAATACTTGTGGTCAATGTTAAGTTGTGATACTTGCAAACACTGTTTTTTAAGAATTGACCTTCACTTTTCAGCAGAATTAGGACAATTAACAGACAATATACAAGAATTTTTAGTAACATGGTCTAGAAGATTTGAAGAATTTTTTTTTTAATTGTATTTTGAAGAAAAAATATGTCTGGCAGATCTGTTTTGAGGGGTGCAGCAAGAGCATGAGGCTGCATTAGGCAGAAGTCTTCCAGTGTAGCGTGAGAAGCTCACTCCTGCATTACTACCAGGGATAGCCAGAACCTCAAATGCCATTAAGTCCATGTGACTTAACTCCCTAGGAAGTCATCACATTATAGTTCCCCAAGTGGTCAAGACTCTGACACAGGGCTTGAATGGCTTCCTGTCATTGGAACTGAAGAATGCTTGAAAACAAAGCAATAAATCCTCTCCTTTGCTACAGACAAGTAAATAAGAGAAACACTTTTGGGAGGCTCAAAGCAAAATGTAGAAAGGAAGGCTATTTAAACTTAAACTAAAGGTTTTTGGGTAGGCTTCGTGTTCCATATCAATCTAGGTAACAGGATCCTACTTTGTCTCTTATCAATTTAAGAAATGTTAAGTCTTTTGGAGCAGTTACAACAGACATCTATCTGTCAATTAAAATAATAGTGATTGAGGTATTTTGAAATTTGTCTGCTTCTGTTGAATTCATGCAAGTAAATTACTAGCAATTGAAGCTATGTGTGTGGGTGGGCTTTCAATCACTAATTAATCATAGCCAGAAAATAGTATCTCATTTAATGCATTTTCTTAATCTTGTATTGTTCTGATTATTCCAGAAAAACCAAGAATTAAAAAAAAATACAAACTGTTTCTATGTGGAAAAAAACCAAATCCTACTTAAATGGAAACATGAACGAACTAGTATTCATGCGAGGTTGTATGGGGCACTATCCCGCCAGTCTCATGGGATGACACAGCATTCCCAATGTCACATGTTCCAAAGCTTGTCCCACACAAAGTGGTGCCCAGGGCAGAGGAAGAACAGCACAGCTGTTCCTTCTCTCCTTCATGAAATGTAGATGGGACAGTAACCAAGTGAAGTGTACTGTGACTATTGAGCGTGAGGAGGAAGGCAGTTTATCACTTCCAAGATAGCAATCCTGAAAGTGGTTGGTAAATATTTTGGAGATGTCTCAGTAACCGATGAAGAGAAGATAGGTGATTCTGCTCCTGTCGACATTTTCTCTGACCTGCTAAAAGTGCCACTTGTTTAAAGTTGCCAGTGGTACCACTTGTCTGAGTGCACCAGTACAAAGTCAAGCCTGACTTTCCCATGTTATTGCATTTTAAAAAAGAAAAGCATTAATGTAAATAAATGTTTATGTAAATACAAAAGGAAAGTTAATTTTGTGCGACTGTTAACAGCTACAAATTGTATTGCTCCTTACTTTAGCTCAAATGCTTAGGTTACACTTTCGTTTTTTTAAATTTTGAAGTTTCAGATTTTTTTCTTCAGTGAAAGAAAAGAGATCTCAGTGTGTCAGCAGAACTCTGAAAACTTAGCTTCCAAATCAGTTCCCCTCTTGGACAAAATTCCTCCTCTCCTAATGCTGTGAATGGCATGGTGAAAGTAGAGTAACACGAATATTGGCAAACCAGTATTTCCCCAGGAAGAGTCTGAGCCATTATGGGCAGATATATAGTTTTTACATTCTACTAAAGCAAATAAACAAAATTGTCAGGATGGCTCATCTTACAAGCAAAGAAAAATTCTCAGTCATCAGAGTCATTGGAGCAGTGCAGTCTTTCCACGTGGTGGTACAGCAGCTATGGCACTGCAAAGATCCGCCTCACACCTTGAACTTCCTCAAGCATCTGTGACCAAACCTTCCCTCTTTTGTTTTACTAACTCTTTTGTAAACCCAGGGCTAGTATGAATTTAGTGTTTGGATGCCACAGTGCGCTCAGTGTCTCAGACTGACTTCTGTACTAATTCCTGCCAAGCAACAATTTCATAGCTTTTTTTTTTTTTCTGTGCCACAGAACTGTTCATTTTGTGCCATTCCTTTGTATTTTAGTACATAACATCACTGAAAGTACCTATCTTTCAGCAGTCTATGATGACAATGCTCAGGCAACTCAGAGAAAAACAGAAAACAAAATCAGAAATAAGGCCTTGAAAACATAGCTGGAGATACCCAGAGATGGCTGTATCTAAGAGCCAGAGAAGAAATGTGACATATGCAAATAAAAACAGTTTAAGCTGTTCCTCTGCAACTGTTTGACTTGCATTTTGTGACTTGCAAAAATTATTTTCTGCAAAACATTCCTTTAAAAGAGTTTTTGAAAAATATATTGATGCTTAATAAGCTAGTTCACAATAATCATATTACTAAAGTTGCATATAGAAGGTGCAGGAAACCCCCAACGCTGTAAAGACAGATGTGATTTATTCACCCAAATTAGTGCTTGACTAGTCATGTCATGAAGAGATGAAGAGCCTATATTTAATTTTTTATTCATCAGGAATGTTTTGGGTCATCTGATTTGTTTTTACTTAAACGGGAGAGACTTTTTGGAAAGACAGTAAATGAATTTGAATTAAAATCTTAAAAATTAACTCTTGTTTTACAGAACAAATACAAGAGATTCTGTCAGCAGCCTTTTCTGAAGAAAGATGGACTTCTGGTCCATAGCTGTTAAATAAGAGGAAAATTACTATTAATCCCATCAGTTCTCAATACTAAAATAATTCCTAATACTCTTTTCCAGTGATTTTTTTTTAAAAAAAAAACAGCATCTTTTTGGCATTTTCTGTTTGCAATCAAATTCTCTGTGGTAGTCTTTATGGTGACCTTTACACTAGAGAAGAAATGCTAAAAATCATTAAAACTTATATTGCCACATAAGAGAATACAACTGTTTAACAGGAACCCATTTGAAAATGTTTATTGTAATTTTTTTTCTCCCCTCAGAGTAAATCAATAGCATAATACCCAGCTGCATGATAATATTGGCAAGCGAAGCCATGAATTTCAACTGCAAACCCTAAACACTGAATGTGCTGTGCTTTTTAAAGAAATCCCCTTTTGTATGAGATATGTAATACCCTTTTGTCCTGGAGCAGTTTGCATAATAATAGTTTTCTTTACTTATTTGTTGTCATGTGATGGAGCTGCAAAGTGAGCTACACAGCAACAGCATAAAAGACAATTTTCCATTTTTCTCTAATTTTTCAGAGATTTTCTTGTCTTTTAAATGTAAATACGTCTAACTATCTTTGGAAAAGATATCTAGTTATTAACATTTCAGACCTAATTGTTACTTAATATCTACCAACCTATTTGTGCTTTTCTTTTTCATAAGAAACAGGAACATTTCCTTTGCACTCCCTCCTGAAGAGCCTCAAGCATATTGGGAAAATTTGGCATGTGATCAACTGGTGTAAATCAACATAACTCTATTCAAAAATACCTCACTCAATATTTTAACAGTAGAACTACTTGAGCAGAGAATTCAAGAAAAAGTTATGTTACTAACTGTATAATTTCTATGAGTTGTGCAGGTCTTAGACTGTGCCACTGAGATGAAAGGTAATAGCTGACTAAAGAGCAATCTTAAAAATATAGATTTCTAGGACACATCTGAGACTAAGCATGAAATAAAATTTTAGGAATTTTTCCATGAGATTTCCTATGTAAAATTTTTTCAAGATTCCTTTTGGGCTCTGGGATGTGTTCCAGTCTGAGCAGTAACTAAGGAGCACAAAGGAGATAGAATTACATTGAAATGAAGCTCAATCTTAGTCACAATGAAATCTAAGAGGAGGACTAGAGACAGGGGAAGGTCCTCTGCTAATGCACAATAAACTAGCTATTATTCTAACTGCTGCTATCAAAGGATTTTTCCTTTGAAATCAGTAGAATTATGCCAAGTCACTCTAGTTGTGACTTTGGCCATAAAATTACACATAGTTTTGAACCACTGGCCTGTAACCACTGCAAAGGGACCATTTCCAGGCAATCCCTCCAAAGTAACAAAGGAAAGCTATTTTATTACCCATTTTCTCAAATTCAGAGTGCAGAGAGGGTTCATAATCTTACTAGAAAACATTTAGAGGTTTGCAAATTGAAAGAGGTCAAGGTTAGATTATTTTGGAGACGTTCACAAGGTTGATAAACATAATGATATATGGCCAGATCTGAGCTCTGCAAAGAATATCCAGGTAGAAAATAAAAGGCTCCAGAGCCCCCGTAAATCTTTTTATAGCTCCACGTGTTAAAAAAAAAGACTATTAGATACAGACATCCTTCAAAACTTAGATTAATAATTCAGCATATCCTTTATGAAGCCACCATATATTACTGTTTTCTAAAATATCTAAGATCTGTCTTTGCCAAACAGCACAACAAGAAATGTTCACAGCTTCAACCAGTAGAAATTAATACCAGCGACAGAAATCCTATCACTGGAGCCAGGGAGGAAGACACACACTCCAGGTAAGACAGAATTATAATGATTTTATGTACTGTAAATCTTTTAATCTGGACTCTCACAATTGAGCCATGGGGTTCTGTCCTCTGGGAAATAAGAGTTGCTTTATATCAGTTGGATACCGCATACTCTTAATGCACTGCAGGCTGAACAACATGTCTTACACCCTGTCCTAGTGATAGTGAAATATATTAGCTTAGATCATTCTCCTTGCCTAGGGAATCTGAAAAAAAAGCATTTCAGGAGGAAAAGTTCAGTGGAGCTTTCTGAAATACTTTACTAGAAAGGTACAGCCCATCCTTTACTTATTATGTCATTATAAGGCACTCTGAAGTTTTTTGGAAGTAGGTACTTGTTACTCATAATCATCACATACCTGTCCTTGGGATACAGTTCTTTTATCCAATTTTCTTGTTCCACTCCCCACATTTCTGGGGTTCTGTGATTTTCTTCTTCTTCCTAACAGATGTAGCAAGAACCTTATGTGCTCACCACTTTCTTTTTTAATTTCTTAGAAGTGTTGAAGTTTTTGTTCACAGAACACTGAATGAGAATTAAATTTTTCTGTTAAAAAAATACCACAGCTTTCCAAATATGTCATTTTTATGTGACTATTTTAAAGTTATGCAGATGGCAAAAAAAATTGGAGGAATCAGCCATGGGATTTGTTTGATTTTCTGAAACAACTGTTGCTTAGTTTGTGAGGCAATGAAATCTCTACTAAAAGCAGTAAATTCAACTTTTTTCTATTAATAATCCTCCTTCAGATGATTCAGCAAATCCATCCAGGTATTACATGGTGTACAGCCTTTTTCTGATACTTTGATACAAGTAAGTTTTATTAAGTAGGAAGTATAAGTCCATTCCTGGCAAGCATAATTCAGTTAGATCTTGATACTGTGCATTTGGACTTGGAAAAACAAATCTTCCCTAGTGCTAGCTGCAGTGGGCAGTGTTGCAAGGAAATGACAGATTAGGACATAGTTCTATTCTCTTTCTGTGACAACTCAATAAGAATGCACTTTCAAGTAAACTAAGCTTTTTTGATATTTTGTAGCAGCTGTGCATGAGAATTCATCCCAAATAGTCTTCTAGTGATCCAGTCACTAAGAAAGACTCCCAAACTGTCAAGACCTGATTCTAAACGAATTGAAAACCTTATACTATGTTTTTTGGTTACATGTGCTTTAAAACAGAAGGTTTATTCTCACATGTTGCCATGTCTTTATTGGAACCATTTATTTACTTTTTATAGGAGTGAGAGCATGACTACTTTTATGCCAGCAGATTTGATTGTGCATGACTGACTTTACACTTACAGGAATCTATTGTTGGTTATGAGGAAAAATAAAATTTCTGTAGAGCATTTAACTCTGTTGAAGTTAAACAAGACATATCTTTGGAAATCTCTTAAAGGATTATTTCTAATGGCACCATTAGGACCCTTGCTTTGCTTATAAAAAAATATGTGAATTTATAAAGGACAAAGATACGAAATTATCCCAGGATAGCTTCAGGTAAAACCATCATACTTCTTTCAGAGGTGAACAGTAACAGCATATGTTACTGTTCCATGGGCAGACTGGCTTTTATTTTAACTGAGACATATTCTCCTACCACTTTTGATGGTCAAAATTAATTCCGTTTAAATCAAGATATTGTATTTCCTAAGTAGAATTAGTCCTTATTCATATGAGTACAAGACAAAGAATATTCCTAGCCAGGATTTTAATACTGCCAGTGATGAAAATCTGAATGCTTGAAGTCTCTCAGAATTCTTAGATCTTTGAGAGACAGACTCTCAAAGTCTGTCCCAGTTTAATCCAAGCAATTGCAAACTCGGTCTCATTGTAACAAAAGCAATTATATTCATGGGGCTTTTTTTCTTTCCTAGATCAAGAGTTCTGTCCTCTACATTCCCACTAAAGCTTTTCTGCAAAGTCCTTACAGAGCTGAATAAACCTTGTTAAAACTTAATTACATGTTGTATTAAAAACCCATCTGGAAATTACATTTCTCACAAGGTGGTGTTTAATTAGTAACAGTTATTTCTCTTGACTCCCCAATGAGCTGCTTATGAAGATGGAGGGACTTTCACATGGGCAGAACTGAAGTTTGAGCTGAAGAGGATCTTTAAAAGATCCTCAGTTCTCCCAGCATCTTTGTGTATATAAACCTGGGGTCTGGTTGTCCTCCTTTACACCTGGTCTCAAGCATGAATTACTGTAACAGCACCTCCCCTGACAGTGAAGTGCTCCCTCAATAGATGTGAGCTTATTTTCTGGGTACTGTTGCTAGGAAAAGCAGCTGATCAGGGCGCCAGTGTGGCAGCCAGTTGATGTAATACATGCTTGATAAAGCTCTTATCAGAGCCTTGCACACTTTCAGGAATGCTCATGATTCAGCTGGATTTATCAATATGAAAAAACCTCCATTCTTTCTTCATTTCACTCACCTGTTGGAAGCTGGCCCCACAGAGGTGGGTATTAAAGCTTGAAATCATCAGTGTCACCTCCTGCTATTCCTGCCCATCACACAGTGGGCATCACACAGAGGATGCAGCAAAGGAAATGCCGTGTCAGGAATGTTTTCCCTCTGCAGCTGTTGTGGTGATGTGAGCAAGGCAGAGTGCTCTGAGCTGCTCTTCTCCAGCCCTGCACTCTTTTGATGGCCTCTCAGGTGCTCTCTGCAGTAAACCATCTCACTCAGACAGAAACAGAGGAAAAAAGGCCATCAGAACTGAACTGGGGACAAGTCTCTGGCATAACATTCAACTGCAATTTTCTCTTCCCAAGCTTTCAGTAGACGACCACATTCAGGGAGGAGGAGGAAGATTTTATTTAGCTACCAGATATTTTGATTAATGCTATTTAATAATATGAAATCAAATGCAATCCTTTTTTTATAAAGACTCTCATGGTACTTATTATTAAGCAAATCATGTAATTTCCTTCAATTCCTTATGCAGCAAACAGCTTCCATCAGGGAGTATTTCCTTAACAAAAGACATTCTTTAACAGAACTGAGATTCTTTTCTCTGTATTGCCAAGAAAGATGACCAAAGGAAAGTCTTTAATCTTGGGGAAAAATCTAAGAAAAGTGTTTGCTAAATACATTAGTGGCTTGCTGATCTGTGATTTAGCATCACTGCTCCTTTTTGCAGCTGCTGTGTAAAATGCAGATTAGCTCTCAGATACCTTTCAGGAAGGATTTGATGGATGGCCCTGGGTTGCCCTAGCAGCCCCTACACCCTTAAATTGAGTGATTACTGAAGCAAAGGGATCGTACTCCCTTTAGCCAATACCTTGGCTACTCTATATACCTTGGCACTTTCTGGCCTTTCAAATGGTTTTCAAAGCCTTGGCCGCTGGGGTGCAACTCTAAACAGCCTGTAATGTGCACCCCTCTGAGGTGGAGATCATTGAGGGGATATTGCTGCAGTGGAGATAGGAGCAGTTACATGCTTTTATAATTTGACTGGAACGGTACTGGGATAAGTAATTTTGTAAGGATGTAAACGATGTGAAAAGGCGAAGGTGATGTGCTGATTACCCTCAAATAAGTGAAGCTTTCCTGTATGCAAGAAGTTCTACAAAGGCATTCTGGTCAGCCTTCCAAAATCAACTGTTAGATAGTTTTGAACAACTGCCGGTGCAAAGTTTATAACTTCAAAGACTCTGGGCATATTTGCCCATCCAAAGTTTTGTATCCTCATATCTATGGTTTACTGAATCAGCAGTCTGACGCTAATTAGAGTAATTCTAGGCCTGATGATTTTTTTTTTTGTTTTTTTTTCTTTTGGGGGAGGGGTGGCAGGGAAGGGAGAGGAAAGTTGTTTGGATTTTTGTTCTATTAAACACATCTGTTTCAGTCGTGAAGGGTTGGCTGGAACAAGCAAGAACTGTGGAATATTTGGGTTTGTTATTAGCTTCATCAAAAAGTACCTCTGTGGTACCGATTTTATCAGGGACAATTTTGTGACTTGGAAGATCCTTTGTAACCTCAGGAAGGTTCACAGAGTACAACAGAGGACAAAGCAGAAGAAATCAAGTAGAAAGTGCAGATGCACACAGTACACTTGGGGAGGCTATAACACCTGGGCATTGCATTCTGCTGATTTGCAAAGAAACCAGTTTGTGTATCAGCTTAAAGATAACTTGGTCATCTGTCACAGGACATCTGCTTCCTGCAAACTGAGTCTGTCTTTTCTTTTCACTTACTTTTCAGTCCTGACCATTGAACCACTGTAGTTTAATTGTGCAAAACTGGGGTTCGAGATCCAAGATATTGCTCAGATTGTTCTGCAATAAACTTCTGATTCAGCAGTGTCAGCAGGACGGAGCCAAATTAACCCCATCTCTGCAGCCAGCTGGGCCATCATATGAAAATAGGAATCTTGCTTCTGGATCACTCAGACAGCTCTGTTGTCCAGATGATTTTTTGGATGTGTGACTGTTCTACTTGTCTTTGATTTTCCATTTATACGTCTTGCTAATTTCTTCATGGCTTGCAGAAGGCATTAATGTCTTCTCTGGCCCTGCAGTTCCCACTCACATAAAAGCTTCACCACAGTATGCCCTTTTATACCTTAGTCATTCTTGCTTACTGCTCTACAAAGGGCATAGCTGATCCTGGGAAATCTTTTTCTCTGGCATGCTGATGTATTGTGCTTAACGTATTATCAACAATGACAGAGCTCCCTCAGGCAACTCCAGCAACACAGAAAGCATAGGGGGTTTTATACAACAGTTCTTTTGAAAACAAGTGTATATCCCACACAGAAAACTTCTCGCTTTGATTTCCTGCAGGTTGAAGCAGCCGTTGATGCTACACGGAAAGACGAGCCAAGGAGACCTTGCTCAGGTAAATCAAACCTGAAAGTAGTGGTAACTGTGCTGGAGTTTATTTGCGTTGTCCATTCATGTAACTCTGCGGGAGCTTCATGCAGCACATACAGAAAGCAAGGTCTAGAAAGGACCCAAAAGGGCAACCCTGCCCTCATTTCCAGGGCTGTGCTGTACGGTGTGCTCCTGTTACTGCATTTGCATGAGAAAGCAAGAAAGCCATGTTGAAAGGCTGCACGTGCTAATTAGTTTGAGGAAATAGAAGGAGGCATTTCAGAAAAACTTCACATTCCTTGCACACAGTGCAGGTCATCTTGCATTTACATTTATGCTCCTATGGTTGCAAAATGTCCCAAGTCTGAGAGACAGGGATGCTGTCCCAAACAGATTTTTATATCGCTTTTCTTTCAAAAAAGAAAAGTGAGTGAGTGTTTTTCTTGACAAACTGTTGACAGTTCTGTAATTCTGGACATTAGGAGTGCTAGCATAAATCCCATACATGCGTTTCTAAATTAAGAGTCCAAACCAATCTCATTCCCTGATCACAATGTAAAGAATTATTCAGGATTCAGAAAGAATCCAATCTTTCAGTGAGTTTCACTTAATTTAGAAGCTTGTAATGAATAGGAATTTTTAATCTGTTTGAAATCTCTTTTCAAACTGAGCTCTAGCTATAACCGATCCTTCTGACTAGCTGGGTATAGTTGGAGTGCCAACAGTTAGAAATACAAGTGCACAGTGCTCTTCTGTCCTCACAAGAAACTTGAAATCTCTGTACTCTGGAACTCAGCCAGAAATGTTCTTGCGTGCCTTCTCTTCTCCTGACTTCAGCTCTTACAGTAGCCCCCAGCACCACACAGGAAATCATCTTGGTTTCCCAATAGACTCCATTTTGATATATCAGGAAGCTGGTATGTTTTTGAAACATATGCAGTGCTGCATGTATTTTGTCTGCATTTCTACTACACGATATGTACACATCAACATCTAGGAAACTGCTACAGATATTTTTTGGAGCTAAGGGAAAGGGGGAGCTTTATGAATTACATCTTTTTCAAAAAGAGACCGTGCAAAATGCTGCTCAAATTGCTCACAGGGCTGAGAGAGGTATTTGGTAGGCTGCTGTTGCATGGCAGAAGAATTCCTCCCACATCCTGGACAAAGATTATACTTAGAAAATTATAGAGTAAAAATGAATCTGCAGACGATTTAATCAATTTTAATTTTTTTTACAATGTCTGTCCTTCCTTTACCTATTACCATGGTGAACAGAGGCAAACTCAGGCACTGCAGTGAGAGAGAGCAGTGTTTAATAGGACAGAAAACATGCCACCAGTCACGAATTTCCCTCTACTTGTTTCATGGGTGGGGGCTGTCCCTCTTATTTCTATTTCTTTTACCTCTGAGCTCAGAAGTCAGTATGAGCAGCAACAGGCCTTCACAAATGTGCTAAGGAGGAACCTCTTGGGTTGGCTTCTCAACATGCTTTATCTTTTGCTGACAAATTGGTGTCCAGGCCAGAACTTAATGAAGTCTTCAGAGAAAAATTTTCAGCAAACCTGGGAATCTCAAAGGTGTGGACCTGCAGTAAAACCAGAGTAACATAATTTATCTACTTTTACTCATCTTTTGAAAAGCTGAAAATTCAGCTTTGCAGCAAACTGTAAAATCACCTTTCTAGCTGCACCCACTTTATTATTTTTCAGGTTTCCTTATATTCCAAAAAAAGAGCCCAGGACACCAGCTTGGAATAATCTGAACTTTATCTCCCCCTGATACCTTCAAGCTTGAAAGCTTCCTGAGCACCTGTGCTACACCCCTCAAGAAAATTATCTGCACAAAGCTATCCAAACACGGTATATCTGTGATTCCATTTCCCTCTGCACTGTGGAGCGGGATTCATTCCACCAGGTAGGTGCCACTCTTTCTCCAGAAGCAAGCAAAGTTTGCTCTCCTGTCTGTTGAAGAAACTCAGGAGATACAATGTCTTCCTGAAGCACTTCATTTCTGGTGCTGGATCGATGTTTCTGTCACCACAGAGGGCTTCCAGTGCTTGGGTAGGACCTTTTATGTCACTGGCTCATCTACCACTGAACCATTTTGCTTCCCTCATTCAGATGTAGGCAGGACAAGCAAATGGGCAGCATCTTAGCAGGCTGTTGAAGACTGGGACAATACTGTAGAAATAGGGCTGTCTAAGAAAGTTAGTTTGCCTGAGCATTAGCAATTTGGAGGGAAAATATAAACAGTGTCTTGATTCTGGAAATATTAACATAACTTGCCAAATTTGTTTTTTTTTCTACTGAAAAATATGTGGGCAGAAACATTTCTCATAATTCTAGGAGCCAAGAGTTTTTTCCATATGAAAACAGATAAGGTTTTCTAAGGAATTGGTAGTACTAATCTCTTGGTAGAAAAACACCCACTTACTCAAAACCACAGGCCATCTCAGTCCACAGACCAGGAACTGACTGTACAACTAATATCAGTAATGTGCTATCTGATAGAATTTTATATATATATATATATAAAAGGAAACAGAAGTTCCATATGCTGCTGCTGCTGAGCCAGGAGCTGGGAAGCACTGTCCTTACAGCACCCCTGAAATTGGGATTTGACAGGCAGACCTCAGACCTCAGCTGGCCAGAATCAGCAAGAAGTGCAGATTCACTTGCATAAATACAGGCACTGATCTTTGAAAGCTGCTGCTCTGAACTGCCTCATTTGCATCAGCAGTAAAACAAGGCAATAGAGTTAGTCCTGGCTGGTGAGGAAACACAAGTCTGATATATAAGTTCAGCTTTGTTACTGAAAAAGTGTTACTTTGCCTTAGATGTGAAGGGGGGAGGGCTTAATTCCTGCTCATACCTCTCGTTTAACTTACATAAATGCACAGTGGGTCTTTGTAAATCACCTTTACTGGATGTATTTTCTGTCTTAAAATTTCATGTTATAATGAACAGTCAAGAAATCCAGATGTGCTGTTACAGTGAGAGCATTTTAAAGGGGTAGATGTTATGGTACACTCTCAGGTCAGGACATTTCTGTCTCTTTGGTATTGTTTAATGTCAAGGAACTTGATTTTCTCAGCATCATCGGGTAATTTTTTATGAAGCAGGCAGCTGAACACAAGTAAATACTAATGTACAGCACCAATTCCTTTCTTATGATTCCTGTTCTGTTTTTATAAATAGGACCTGTGCAATTAGATTTTTACATTTAACAGATTCCTTATTTGAAAGCTTACTTAGCTTTCAAATTTAGATTTGAAAAAACATAGAAGGAATGAAATTAAATGTTTCTTTTGGATAGCACACTGACAAACAAAAGGAAATCCCTTGCTGCAGGATATTGCAGTCACGGGTCACAAATGTTTAAGCAGGAGTTACTGCCATCCAGAGGAGAAAAGCCATAAACTGTCATATTTCATTATTTTTTAAGCATAGAAAGGTAAACCTAAATGGTTGGTTCAGTTTATTTCATATTAAGGAATCAAAGAATAGAGAAATATAATAAATGTACCCAGATGTATCTGTGGGGTTTTTTTGGTTTTTTTTTATGTAGATATTTATGAAACAAAGTTCAGAGCAACACTGGGAAAGCACAGTAAAAAACACATCCACAGATGAAAAAGCACCAGGTCAGAGCCAAATTTATTTTCCTCTCTTCATCTGAGATATTTAAGGAAGAGGTTTCAGAAATACCTGCGCCAGGTTTCAAGCTTTGTACGCAATCCAAGAAGTGGAATGGAGATGTGTATGCTGTGCTGCTCGTATCCCAGACCTCTGGGGACACACAGGCAGAGGGTGCCCCTTGTCCCGGGGAGCCCAGTGAGACGGGTGGGGATGCTGGCTGCGCTGGGCATCCTTCCTGCAGGGCACAGGGCAGTGCTGGCCTGGGGGGGCACAGAAAGCACCCCGGACCCCCAGGGGCTGCTAAATCAGGGGGCTGGGAGATGCTGTGGGCTGAAGGGATTTTTCACAGCTCTTAATAACCGAACTAGCAAAAAAACTGTGTCCAGCTCCGAAAAAAAGGTCCCTCCCTCTTCAACCTCCCCTTCCCCCACAAACCGACAAAAGCACAGTAGGAAACAAATAAGTCATTTGGGGAAATAGAAAAGGGGAGAATGGGAACTTCAGTACGTCCCTGAAAGTGAACAAAAATAAAAGCTCTGAGCCGAAGAAGAAAAGAAGATCTGAGGGGAAAAAATATATTTGAATTTAGTGTCTTTTTTGGACATTGGCCCATGGCCAATCACGGACTGTAGAAAATCCAAGAATGGCAATTCATTTTGCGCAAAAATCAATAACGACAATCTTTCCAGGACAGGTCTTCTTGAATATCTTATAGAAATTGTAGCTCTGGATCCTTATAAACTTTATTGCTTCAATACCTTTTTTTCCGTCGGGAATTAACGTCCAGGTGCTCGTGTCTCTCCTTGCTCTCGTCCAGGTTGGACGAGAGAAGCGGACGCAGCCATTCCCCACTCCCGGCCGTTCCCGGGCGCGGGCAGCGGCCTCTTCCTGAGGGGCCGAGCCGGGCTGCGCGGGCCGGCAGCGCCCCCTGCCGGCCGTACCGCCAGCGCCGCTCCCGCCGCGGGGCAGGACGGGATGGGACGGGACGGGACGGGGACGGGGACGGGGACGGGGACGGGGACGGGGACGGGATGGGACGGGACGGGACGGGGACGGGGACGGGACGGGGACGGGGACGGGACGGGGACGGGGACGGGACCGGACCGGACCGGTGCTGCCCAGTGTGCCAGCTGGCAGGCGGGTTTGTGCCCGAAGGGAAGCAGAGGGAAGGTGCCGCTGGGCCAAGGCGGGTGCCGTGGGCTCCGCCGTAGCTGCGCAGAGCTGGGGAAGCGCGGCTTTGGCCCAAGCCGTGGCAGCGCAGCGGAGACGGCTCAATTCCCGGTGTAAAGCTGCAGCACACATAGCTACTTTGCCGTGGTGCCGCTGAGCAGCGGGGTCTGCTGGCCCTCCAAAAGATCATCAGAAGGAAGGGCCGCTTCAGGAGGGAAAATTTCCCCATCGGAGGTTAATTCTCTAGAATTTTAGACCAAGTATTGAGACACGTACTTAGCTTTCCCAGTCTGATTTTGCCCACAAGGGTAGCAGACATCTACCCCAGGGAGCAGAGCAGAGCCCAAATCCTCTGTGAATGCAACCAGAGGTATTCTCATGCTTCGTATGCAAACACAGTGCCCAACCTGGTTAAACAAATTAATTCTTTTCCTCAAGGGGCTCTGCTTAATGGAGGGATTTCCAGAAGACCCCAAGCCTAAGACCAGTAATATGCTTGCCTTACCCCAGATTTATTTGTTGAGGTAGGAGGGAGGTCAAAAGCACTGAGCATTCCATTTCAGTAAGTTATGTGCCCAATGACCTGCTGTAGGAAGAACTATTGATTTCTGCTTATAACTCCTGTTGAGAGTCCTGTACATATCGACAGTCCTGGCACACCCCACATTTAAATACTGGGAGTGCCAAAGACAACCAAGCAAATATTTTATCTTCCTGTCTGCAAATTTCCTTCTGACAAAATATTTCTGGTTTGATTGTTTCCAATGACATGCAAGAGTTTTATTAGTTTACAGCCATTCAAAATAATAAAATATTCCAAGATAATGGTTTAGGGTATTAAAACAGGTTATGTTACCTTCTCATCCTATATAAGGCTGAAACTTGAGGGGAAAGGGGAGCCTCTCCATTACTAAATAGTTTGTTGTCAACAACATTCATAGTCCATTAAAAAGTCCATCAGAATACCCTATTGATTTTACTCAAATACCCAGCCCACAGAAAGTTAGTGAAGTTGGTAGTGAGACAAGACAAGCCCCGTGGTTTTTGCCACTGTGCCAGTTACCTTCAGTATAGCATCGTGTCATCTCCAATTCTGTCACAAGATGATTTCTTTCAATAGCATGTGAGGAGCAATTGCCCTTAGAGGCAACAGATAACCCTAGAACAGCAGCATCCAAGAAAAGCAGAGCACAAATCACTAACTGTAGTTTCCAATTAAAAATAAAAAATTAAAAAAGCATCAGGAAGAGCTGTGTCTTAAAGAGCTAAAATGATGCACTATTTCATGTGGTCTATTTTTTAAACATTATAATCCAAATAAAATTAAACTGAATTTAGAAATCTGTTTTAAAAGCTGAAAGAAGCACTGCTGAGATGTAAGGAGGTGTGTGGGCCAGTACCCAAAATATTTGGTATAATTTTCCACCATACTCATTGAACCAAATCCATGTAAACTTTGAACAAGTTTGGCAAGAGCCATAGTGGTTTTGTTTTTACTGTCACATAATGGAAGAAGTCCCTTGTGCACTGGCTATCCCTTTGTAATGGGCAGTATCACTGTGGTAAAATGTGTTTATATGTCTTAAGACAATCAGGAACCAAGGCAGTTCTTTTAAGACAGTATGGTAATTTCATGAGTGTTTGTTAAGATGTCTGTTCTACATAGCTGCCTACATGGGGAGATGCCAATGGAAGCAGGCAGCATTAAGTGCTGCCAGATGAAATCATCACCTGCTTTCGTGCCCCTTCCCAAAGCCTGCTCCTCACAGGCAGCCTTCAGCACATAAACACACGGATGAATCATCTTGCCAGTTTAGAGTCCTTCTCTGCTCAATGAAGTTTAGTCATCTGAGATAGGAAATCACTGTGTGCTGGGAAGCAGCACTGGATAAACCTCAACCAGTTTCCAGAGCAGTCAAGGGCTCAGGTTGCAGCAGGAACAATATGATTATGATGGGCAAGAAGCAGAATAGGAAAAATTCCAGCAAGAACTCCACAGAACGTAATAGCAAAGATTTCTTTTGCTGTAGATCTTTAATAGGTCATTAAAAAAATATACCAAGATTCATTCTACAAATACAATAAACTCCTAGAGCTATTTCTATAGAATTCTACTCAATGTGGTAGGATTTTCCTATTCAAATGCTTTTCTGTGCCCTGCATCAATCACCCTGAGCACAGTTCAACAGAAGTATCTGCACAACTAATGATGTCAAGGAGGAGGTACAGAGCAGTAGAAGTTCTTTTTCTCTCCTACCTTCATCAGCTGCAGTATCTCACTATCAGTGAAAGCTAGCAGAGGGATCAGCAGCAAGTTGCCAAAAGATAAGACTGCTGAGGAGAACTTTGAGAAGTGTCTCCTGTGAAGGTTCTGCACCAAAGCTGACTTAGATTCTGCTTTGTCAAGGCAGAGGCTAAACTTTAGAGTGGTGTCAAGCCTATTTTTATGAGATTAAGATCTCCCTGGGAATTTGTGAGATTCTCTCTTTGGATTTAAATTATCTCTGCAGGAAGTGTGGGTTATAGATCAGTCATTTTAAACCAGCTGACCTCAGTCACCTTCAGAGACAGGTAAGCTCAAAGTGAAAGGATCCCTAGGGTCAGTGGTTTCTGAAGGGGGGTGCGGGGGCGGGGGGGGCGGTGTGCACTATCTGAATACTCAAATAAGAGAAACTTGATGCAAGGTGAGGGGGAATTCCCTTGCAGCAGATACAAAACACTAAATTAATGAAAGAACCATTGACATTTCATTCTGGAACCGTTAATGCTTCCCAAGTGGTCCAGGATTAAGTGGAATTAAATTCAATAGTGAATCCCACTTTATATGATGATACAAGACACTAATAGTAATTACCTGTTGAGTGAAAAAGGAGATAAGCAGTAGTTGAGGCGTTTGGGTCACTCATAGTAGAGTTTAACAATTGCCTGAAAAGGTGTTGCCTTTTGTACAGCTCATTATAATCTATCTGTAGAGCTTCATCATTTTCATATCTGTTTTATGTGCAAGAACTTCCATGTCGAGATGGAACATTTGCCTCAAATATTCAGGGTGGGTTCATTAAATTTGCAACAGCAGTCAGGGGTGAAAAAGCCACTTGTCAAGCTCAGCCTGCTCATCAATCCACATGCAGGTCTCCTGTGTGTCTGCTGGGCAAGGAAGTGTTCCAGTGTTTCCAGTGGCTTTGAAGGCTATAGTGAGGCAGCAAAGTGCCAGGAATGTTAGAGAGACTGTGGAAGGCAGTAAGCCACACAGTGCATTTCTGGAGTGAATTTTCTAAGCAGTTCATGATTTTAAAACTCAAAGCTCCATCCACATTGCAATTTAAGCATTTGTAGCTATTCTGAACAAGGGAGAAATTAGGAGATGCTGGATTCTATTACAGGAGAGTTCTTTGATGCTGTTTTCAAACACTATCCAGATACTCCATCTGAAGCTTTCATTTAGAGTAAATACTACAAAGGATTAGTTTTTTGAAAGAAATTAAAAGGATGGAACATTTTCTTGGCTGTTAGACATCTGAGAAATCCAGAAGTGGATGATGCCAAACTATCTGTCATTTGTGTACTTCCTGTAGCCTTACTCTCCTGAATGAAATGTGCTTACCACAAAGGATACTTGCAATTGAGGAGGAGAGATCAACTAGATTTGGCTTTCCTAAATATGGCCTGTCTCTTAGAAAGTGTTTTACAGTTTCTATTACAAATTTGAAGGAAAGGTTTTCTCATTAACAATTGTCAGGTTACATTTTCAGCACAGAAAAATTAAGGATATTGAGGTAAGTTTCAAGCCACCGTTTTAGGCAAAGCACTTTCATCAACTGATTGGAATGGCACCACAGGTACCCAATATACTTATGGGACCATTTATGAATATGCTTCTATTTAATTAATCCCTGAAGTAAAAATAAATAAATAATAAAAATACATTGACATACCCAGTTACAAAATACGTGTTTTAGAAGCTATTATAAATAGTAAATGCGTATTTACTATATATGCATATGCAATATGCATATAATGCATATTGCATATGCAATCCAGTCTTTAAAAAAATAACACAAAACTTGCATTTTTTAAAATTTAATAACAGTAAGGGAAACCTTTCTGATTTCTTTAGGTCAGTTTTCAAATCATAGATAATTTAGGCTGAAAGAAACTTCTCTAGGTCATCCAATACCCTTCTCAGTGTTGGTGTCATTACTTCAGGTTGCTCATACTGTGTCCAGTCCAGTTGAACCCTCCAAAGACTGAGATTCCAAAGCTTTGCTGAATGCTGATTGCTGCAATGCATTGGTAAGAAAGCAATCCACATGCAAAACTCTCTCCACTTTTCCACACACAGTAGGATGCTCCACTTTCTATCAGAGGACATTCTCACTGAACTTTCTGGGTTGCTGTCTTGGGCTGCAATGCAGGATGTAACCAAAAGTACGTATTCTATTACCAGCAGTTAAAACCAGGTGGTGCAGTGTTCTTTATCTCTTCCAGACCCATCCTCCCTCCAAGCGGTATCTTGGTTAATGAGCCACTGAGTCTCACTGCATGACTGATAAAATTACATCATCCCATTATGAGATACTCCAGCCAGGGGGAGGAGCCAAGCATTCCTACCTGGGTATAATCTGAGACTCAGAACACCACAGGCAGCCTTTCTCCACTGGATTCCCAGAGGAAGACAGGACCCATCTACACCACCACTGGACCTTCAGAGGAAAACTACACCCTTCTACAGGATCACTGCTTCAGCAGAACCACACCTGTCACTCCAGGAGGACTGCAGCCACCATTTAATCAGACTGCTAACAGCACCCTGACCGGCAGGCTGTCATGTTGTATCCTGACACTGTCAGCGTTTTTATTTTGAACTACTGTGCTTTTATTTAAATTTTCCTAGTAAAGAACTGTTATTGCTATTCCCATATCTTTGCCTGAGAGCGCCTCAATTTCAAGATTACAATAATTTGGATTATAAAAATTTAAACATTTTTCCATTTCAAGAGAAGTTTCTGCCTTCCTTAGCAGAGACCTGTCTTTTCAAACCAAGTTGCATATAATACCTTTCAGGAATCAGATAACAGAACTTTGTATCTGGGGGATCTAACAAGAGGTGCCTCCTTCATTTAGGTTTTCATGACCCCACTGTGGAAGGGATTACCTAAGTAGTTCAGGATTCAAAAGTTAGCACAGTAAGTAAAATCTTTCCATTACTTTGTGATTTACAGCTGGTTTGTTCCCTTGTTTACAAAATTAGTTGGTTTTTTTACCAGTTAAATCTCTTGTAGGCTTATTGGGAAGGTGATAAAAATCTGAGATTTGTCACTATCATCAATATTTTAAAATGGTCCCTTAAAAAGTGTGCAGTGGCTTGACTCACATCTTTTAACACATTCTGGAAGCTTTAACATCAATGCTAGAACCACTGGTAGCACTTCCCAGTGTGCAAATCCTCTGTGAGTTCACAGCCCCTGTGCAGACCTCTGCAGAACTGGGCAGCAGAGCTTTTACCTCATCCCTCCTGACCTATCCTACCTCCTTCAGCTTCCATCCCTCTTCTGTGCAGAGCTCAGGCCAGGAGAGCCAAGGAAGCACTTGTATTTTTGTGGCAAAGTGCTGCTTTCAGGAACATACATCAAAGATACAGTTGATCCCTTCTATTTTGATCCCTGTTACTTGCAGAAGAGATCTGGATCCTGACAAGTGCTGGGAGCCTCTTCTTCCACCTTCTTGGGATACCAGGGCTGAACCAGGTCAGATCTCCTGCCAGAAGTGAACATGGGGCATTTTGTTTAAGCTGGGAATCTGATAGTGTTGAACCCATCTATTTGAATAAACCAGCTGGCTGTCCTCTTCCATATGTGATGTAAATCTATATGGTATTGTGAAACTTTATTTATTTTAAGCTTGCAATATTTACCAAAGCAAACCAAAAGGGTTCTTTCTAACTTCCATAGCATTTTTTCTACTGAGCTCTTTGTTAGAAAGATATGTTCATGTATAATTAAATGTGGCTTTCTTAAACCTTTGCAGTTGGTAGCTTTATATATATTTTGTTGTGCTTTGAGTACAAAGGCTATATTATGCTTTTGTTGGCATCCTTGCTGGTTAGAATGCCAACTGCATAATTTTGTTCTCTGCTATATGTCAGAACTCAAGTGCCGAGGGCTCAACAGGTGGTGCTGGGATAAAGTTCTGGCAAATCAAATAGGTAATGTGGTTATTTCTTTTGTCAAATTATAATTGAAAACAGAGACAAGTAAAATGAAACTCACATTTTCCTGGTGCAAAACAGAGACTAGAATTAAACTGAAATCAGTTTCCATGACAAACACACATTACTACTGAAGCTCGGTCTGTAAATAAACATGCAACACCTTAGTTTTGATGTAGAATGATTTGTTCTCTGTAAATTTAAACCTTAAGAATCAGTATTTGAATGATAACAGAAGGCCAGAGTCCTCCATGAATCTTCTGTCTTTCTTGTGCATATTTAGGAGAAAACGTGCCAAAAGTTTCAGAAAAGCTTTGAAAAGATTTAAATCTGAAAAGTCAGAGAATTTGAGACAATCTGTAATACATAACTCAAATGTTTAACATCAAGAGTTTCCTGCCATATTGTTTTCTAATCATTGCTATATCCGTAGCAATGAAGAAGAAAGATAAATACACAGAAGAAAATGATAAACACACTGGAAATTCCAGTGAATGTGCTGAATGAGGTGCTTCTCATTTTATGTTTGACTTGGATAATGTTTATTAATCCTAAAATCATAAAAATTGGATAAAACCCTCTATTACAAAAAGGCAACAAATCATATATGCCTAGCTTGGTTTTCCAAAATGGCATATAAAAAGGTCCATGCACTTCCAGGACTATCCACTTGGCTATTGTGGCTGATCTTTTGTACACCAAGATGTTTTTATTTTCCTCTGAGGACCTATCCAAATCTAAGTAATCTTATGCACAGTTCTGATGATCATCATTATTTTATTTAGTTTTCTATCTATTCCTCCTCATTTAGAGACATTTCTCCTAAACTGTACATTTCTCAACTCAGAGTTTTGTTTTTTCAGCTCTGAACCTATCATTCACTGGAGCAGCTTCCTGCAGTGGCCTCCAGTTCCTTAGGCTGTCACAAACACTTTTATGTCCCTTTCAAACTCTTATTTAACTCTTATATAAAGGTGCTGCCTTTGTCTGGGACCAGATGGTGCATCCTCTTCTTTTGGTAGGTCATTCTGTAAGTGATCAGGAACTAAGCACCATGGAAAAGGGGTATCACATCAATCCAGAAACATCAGTGTTTTTACCTTTTCCATACCATGGTGATTCTGGTTTAGTCCTAGCAGAATGCACACATTTCTCTCCAAGGCTATGCCTGTGCCACTGAGTGCCAGGGCTGTGATCAGGGGGTGAGACACACCTCAAGAGCAATAAACCACTAACTTTTTTTTTTTTAATCCTTTAAGCAGGGGTTGAGAAAGATAGACTAAAATAGTAAAATTCTGCATTTCCTAGGAGATCCTTAATTTTCTCCAAGGATAATTGGCTGGACAGTTTCCACCAGCTTTGCCACAGCTCAAATGAAGCAGAAGGAATAAATGTCTTTTAGTCTGTGTTGCTTATACTCAGATGAGCTTTCAAGGCAGGCTGGAAGAAGGGGCAAGGGATTGGGGTACATTCATTTCCTGAAGTGAGCAGGTAAACTTGTGGGGTTTTCCCATTCCCTGCCCCTCATCCCTGACCCCCTGTGGGTCATCCCCATCCAGACAGGTCTACCCATGGAAGTGCTACTGATGGCAGCATAAACTGAGTATTGGAAAGCACAGGCAGAATTTTTCCCAGAGGAAATTAACCATGAGTTGGTTTAAAAAACCACCTTCCATCTAGTATAAATAATGCTTATATCTTCAGAAGTATTACTGTTATACTGGGACTGAGAAAAGAAAAAAGATTAATAGGAAATTCATTTTCTTATGTGCTGGAAAATCCAGAGGTTAATGCACACAACAAGATGGCCACAGACCTGGAGGTCATTTCTTCTTTAGACAGTATTCTGCATTGCAGAAAAGTCACCATTGTTTTTTTTAATAATTTCATACATAAAATGAGAATGAACTTACATGACTCCCATTCCAGTGAGGATGGTAGAGCTCATCTGACTTGGTTGTGAAATGAGACTGCTCAGATAGAAACAAGCTCCTGACTTACTCCGTGCTGTTCCATGACAGAAAAAAGGCAGATTCTTCTATGGTTCTCAGGAACAGAGAAACAGCAATTTTTTCTCGTTTTTCTTTTACATTGTTACAAATTTGTATAAGATCTACCTTTTGCCCTTGCACATACAGCATTTGATTAATTGTTATGTAATATCTGTTTTATCTGTACTGATTGTGGAGGTTGGTGGGCTCCTTAACGAAGAGTTCACAACTCTCCCTTGGAGGGAAAGCTTCTAGACGAGTTCCTTCTGTTGGGGCAACAAAAAAAGTCACCCCCAGCTTACCTTGCAGCCCATGCAAATCTTATGTACCCCATGCAAATTCTATGTACCCAGTTGGTCCTTTCCCTTTGCTCAGCACCTGAACCCTCAGTTGACTAGACCTGATGCTCCTATATAAACCCCTGTTTCACTCTGACTATCCAGAGTCTTTCATCCCTGACTCCTTTGTGGTAGCCAGAGTTTTTCTTGTCCCTGGACTGAGAATAAATGCTTCTGATGGAACACCACATGGGGCTCCTGTCCCTCCTTCCGTGTTGCCCAGATGTCACCCAAAGAGCTGCAATCACTCAACAGCTTTTTTCAGGGCCCCGAGCTGAGATCAGCAGGGCAAGGAGTGGCTGTGCACCTAAGAGTGTCCTTCTAAGGATGCTTCTCTGGGAAGGTCATGGCACTCAGACCACTGCCCAGGCCATGATAATTGATCTCTTAGAAAGAGCCTATATTATGTTTCATTTTTTTGAAAAGAACAAAAGATATTTTTCTGTGTAGTTGTTTGTTGTTGTTTTCTGTGAGAGCACATAATGAGACACAGATATTTGGAGATATATGGGAGCAGGGGCTTAGTATGTGTGTGTGAAAAATGTCTGAACCTGCAATCAGATTTCAAATTTTTCTTGAGTTTGCATATTTTAAAAAATGTAAATATTCAGGCTGAAAATAACATATCTCTGTGTTATTAAAAAATAAGAGGGTCAAAAACAAATCATCCAGAACAGGAGTATGCTAGGCATTATTTCTCTTCTATCCCAGCACTCTTACAGCCCTGAAATAAAGATTTAGAGTTATATTTTCATCTCAGTTTGATGTAGCTGATTTTAGCGACTCAAATCCCTTTTTCCATTAGCATGAGTTAAGCTGCTCAGGCTTTGTCCATGGATGCTGTCCTACTTTTGTCACTGTCTCTTTGAGCCTTCAGTTCAGTTCCGTTGCTCTGGACTGCCAGGTAGGTGAACCTCACAGAGCTCTGGCTGGCTGCAGCATCACTCCCAGGCTAAAGCAACACCTGCTGTGCCCCTCCAACCTGTTGCACATTTAACACTTCCTTTTCCTCTCCAGGTCAGGACAACTTCCAGGATTGGAAGCTGAACTCAGCCCTTGGCAGCTGAGTGCAGCCAGCCCAGGCCAGCAGTGCCCCATTGCCAGTGCTGGGAGGGCTCCTGGAACATCTGCCCCTGTTACTCAGGTCCAGAGATCAGCAGAAGAGGCTGGAAACCACTCTGGGCTTAGACCTGTCTGTGTGCATTCTGCCAGCCCAGCCCTGCACAGAGCTTCCCCGCTGCTTCTTGTCCTTCTTGGATACATGGACGGGGCATGATGCTTTTTGAATACCTCTTCACTTGTCCTTCTGAACCATCCTCTCTATTATCCTTTCAATTATTTCATCTTTGTTTCTTTTTAGTACAAGTAGTCTAAGGACAGAGGACTCGATCCTTATCATTATGCAACCTAAATTGGCAATGCCTACCCTGAAGTGTCTAGCTTCCCATCACAGTCACAGTGACAGGCATTGCCTTGTACCACATGCCCAAATTTCAAAATGCTGAAAGAGAAGGGCTTTATACCTTACTGAAATCTATTTCAGCCTTTTTTATGCTTTTATTATGATTAATGGATGAAGCAAAACCATTTGTAGTGCATTTTATTATCACAAACAATATTGAAAGTAATTTGACCCCTACAGTACTTTTTTTTTTTTTAAATAATAATAATAATACTATACAGTGGCAAAAAGGCTATGAAATCCTGTGCAGAGATCTTTATCTTAGTTGAACTGGTTGAAATATAGACAGTGGAAATGCTCTGGGTTGACAATGGTATAATAGGAAGCAGCATATGACCTGTTCTTCTGAGCAATATGCTGTCACCACAAAGTACATCCCCCTACATTGCCAACAAATAAAAAGTTTATTTCTCAGCCTCCTCCTGTGAAGTCTTTATTTATGGGTACTTTATCATCTGAAACAAGCCATGTTTTTCATGATTAGAAACATAACACTGGCAAAATCTGAAGTTGTACAAGAGAATGTGAATGATTTTATTATGAAGTCAGTTTGCTGTAAGCACTGGAGAACTCAGATAATGCCACACTGTGTTACTCAGCTAGCAGGTCAAGAGTGATATAAAAGCATGGAGTTCAGAAACCCTCTCCTGGCACGGTTTGGTTCACCAAAGGACTAAATTACTGTTTCTCCCAGGACTTCAAAAGTTGGGAACTCAAGGTTATATTTTTGTCTGCAGCTTCTTCAGATGGAGACTGTGCACTTGTGCACAGCCGTCCACTGGCCATGGGCTGTCCCTTGGAGGGTTCTCTCACAGCTGCCAGAGGAGAGGATAGCATTGTGTTCTAGTGTGTATCAACCATTTGGCTCTGCAGAGATGCTCTAAGAGCTCCCCTGAGGAGTGAGAGCTGAGGTAAGACACTGACTGACATACCTGAATGCCAGTACCTCTTACTGGTCACATACATTCAGCAGAGCTAAGCTGCTAACTTTCTAAGTGTAAGGAAAAGAATTATGTCCTGACATTGTCATTCTTAAATTCAAATCCTCACAGGTGGATAAGTAAAAAAATATCAGGCTTGGCAGCAATTTACCTTAAAATGGCAAAGTTAAGCAAAAAAAAAAAAAAAAAAAGCACAGCTAGCACAATCCATGTGGAGTCTGCTTAAAGGCACAATAAAGGTCCACTTTAAATGTAGACCACTAAATAGTCTCTTCAAATATCAAAAGTAGTTACCGTGTCTAAAGGGCAGAGAACATGGTTGTCAGGAGAAAAAAAGTCATCCTTCAAAAAGTAAGTACTGTTCTGTGGAGAAAAATAGACAAGAGACTTGACTTGGAGAAGTTCACTGAAACCGCCATAAACAGGCCCACAGCATTTTGAAGACTTGCTAAACATACTAACCTAACAACTGCATTCACTTACCTCAATCTAGAAGGTAATTTGTGAACTGATGGTGCCAACACATGACAGAGATGCAAAAGGAGCAGTTCTGGAAGAGAAAGCCTTTGCAGGAAACCTGAATATGCTATTTGCATCAATAATCAGTAAGGGAGAACAGTGAGGTTTGAGACCAAAAGTATCTCCAGGACTGCATCAGATCAAGGTGTCAAAAAAATATTACTCTTGGAACAGAGGGGATTCCCTAAAATATTAAATACCCAGTAATAGCTCAGTGTAATAAATTATTTGCATTGACCCCAGTACCACAGGCAAGGAAAAATATGAAAATATGTGAGAAAGGCTTAGAGGTGACCTAGGGACTAGTAAACCAGAAGTGCTGCAGCAAACAAACTGGTAGAAGTTATAAAAAGAATTAAATTAATGTGGAGAAAAACATGTTCCTTGGAGAGGGGTTGACCTGACTGTTGTAGAAGAAATCATGCCCCCAAACTGCTAAAGCCCCTTGGAGGGATCAGTATGTTCATTTTTATAAGGAAACCCCAGCAGCCCAGTTCAGTGTGCACCCTCCAAGGCACAAGTGTGTCCTGCCTGCCTTATTGAGTGACCCAGCTGTGTTAGTGACATCAAAATCTACTGCACCTATAACTAATATTACAGAGCTTTGCTTTTCTTGTTGGATGATACAGAATTCTCTGTAATTCTGACTTTTGAAAGCTGCAAGCCAAACCTCTTATGTATGAATTAGACTGTGAAAATGTACTGCTGGAGTTGCCTATGGATTCTTACTTAATGAAAAATTGCTTGCATGCTGTAGAGAGACATAACAGAATGTTATTGCCATTTTTCATCCTTTGGAATTTGGTCTGAGAGTCTAAGCTTGTTAATCAGCAGCTCGTCCTGCTTGTACCTGTGAGCGCTCAGCGCCAAGAGTGAATTTCCACTCTAGGCTTTTGCAGTGGAAGCTTTGCCAAGGGTCTTTTGTTCACCATGTCATTCAGCTGTGCTCTCGCCTTAATTGTGCCAGTAACTCATGTCTGGGGATTATTCATTCTGCTCTGGTGCAACGAGCAGCGTGTCAGCCTGGAGCTGGTGGAGACACTGGGTCTTGTGTACACACAGTTCAGGTCTGGGGACAGCAAATCTGATTCTGGACCTTTTTTCAGCTGCCCTGCAGCCCTGAGCAAGGGGGTTTTGAAGGTGTGCTAAGACTGTAAAAATGCTAATTTCTGGATACAAAGTACAAGGTATATAACAACTCATGTGTGAGTGCTCCTGTTGTGCAGGATTTGATCTCATTATGAGATTTGTTCAAAGAGGTTTGTTTGAGATCATTACCAAGAAATTATAAAATTACTGTCAGGGAAATTATTTTGAGCAATATCTACTACAAAACAGTAGCTATGGCAAAACTAATGCAACTTCTAACACGAGTGTTTTTTTCTTGGTGTGTCTGGGGGGTGTTAGATTATAGGTGTACATAACTTTGCAAAGCAAATTTCATATCATGGGCTAATTCTTTTAAAGAAAAGATCAGCTGAAATTTATTGGATACTCTTGGTCAGATTGATTATCTTGTTTTACTCCCTTTCTCAGAAAAATAATAGAAAAAATAAAATTCCCAGAATTTACAAGAACAAAATTAAACCATAAAATCACATAATGGTCTGGGTTGGAAAGTACCCTAAAGGGACATCTTCAATTATATCAGGCTGCTCCAAATCCTGTCCATCCTGGCCTTGAATGGATCCAGATCTCCAGGTATGCGTTTGAAATACTGCTCACCATTCCCATGTTTGCCCAGCTCAATGCAAAGTCCTGCAAATGAAAAAAATAAATAGAGATCCCCAAAAAATTGACACAGGCAGATACCTTCATCTCCTAAAGGATTTTGATGTCCTGTCCCAATGAATGTTTAAAGCAAAGATAAGGTTTTTTTTCATTAGCTGTTAGAAGTTTGGATAAAAACATTGTGGTACTTCATTTTTCTTGGTTTTTTTCCCTTTCCTTTTTTTTCCTGGGTTGTTGGGTTTTTTTCTGGTTGTGTTTTGTTTTGTTTTGTGGTTTTTTTTGTTGTGGAGTTTTTTTGTTGGTGGTGGGGTTTTTTGTTTGTTTGTTTGTTTGGTTTCTTTTGTTTGTTGTGTTTTTTTTTTTTCCACAAAGCTACTTTTGAAATAGTCTTTTGTTGGCATACACACTGTTCCAACTTTTATCGTTGATAAAAACTACAATAACTAAGGGGCAAACCTTACAAAGTAGCTCATGAGTAAATGGAATTTAATGGGGTCAATTATCCCCACATGCTTGTGTGCGGGTTTCATTTATATTAATGAGTCATAGACATGCTATGGAGCTGAAGAATAGGCTGTCACTGGCCCCTACACGCTGTTTTGTGTGTGCTGATTTAGGATTATTCAAGAGAACACATTCATTTCCAAATGCCTAACATGTCAGTGGCAGAAAATCCCACATTTGTCCATTATACCTGCAAGATACAGAAAGATTAAAAAAAAAATAGGTTAAACAACTGAAATAGTGCAGATTCTATTTGTGCTTTTTCCATAATGCAGAATCACATTACATGCATGTCTCACCATAAATATTTAATGATGTGGAAATGAATATGTAGAAGGCTGGGTTCTTCCCTCTAAGGGTTAAGTTCCATTTCTGCAAATTGGTTTGTGCCCTATTTCTGTTCCTGTGTCTCTGTGCATCTAGACATTTTCTTGGCATCTCTAACTCTTCTGAGGTTTCAGGAGATCTTTGGAGATTTGCTAGTAATTGACCTGTTTGGATTGCCCATGACTGGCATTTGCTAAAAGATAATACAGTCGTGCATTTTGTTGTTAAGTGCTGGTTGTGTTATTAACTGTGGCCAAACCAGAAGAAAGGCTCAGGAGACATCATTTTCCCTCAGACAACTTCATTTGGTTCTTACCGTAATCTCCATTATAAATGAAGCTCTTCGGTCTCAGCTGAGGGGTGTCACATATTCCTTAACTTGTCAGCCCTCTTTGGCCAGTAATGAATACACCCACTTTGCTTTGTTTTTTTAAGATACTACTGTACACTAAGGGTACACAATCAACATCACATCAAAGTCAGATGATTTAACCTTCTGCCACTTCTCTAACCACTAAAGAGTTCCTGCCAGGGCTAGCTGGGTATTGGAACATGTGTAAATGTTTTCTGAGAAAACAGAATTATCAAGTAGAGGAAACCTGATGTTTTCTCCTTAGAAAACAGGAATAATTAACAAGATTAGATCTACCATATCCCAAAGGAGTCTGAACGAACCCCCTTTGTTTTATTTTTATCATGTAACAGGAACAAATCTTGCCCCCGTTTACAATAGCATAATTCTGGAGGAACCTTCAAGTTTAATTCTGCCATATTTTAAACTGGTACTGTCTCAGTGTAACACATCTGCTTTCAGCAAAGTTCCTCATCCCTAGCACCATCTTTAGTAGCCAAGAAAATGAAAAATACGGTCTGGAAATGATGAATTAACACTAGCCAGATAAGCATAGTGAATATACTTTGTGTAACACAAGAATTAAATACTGCTGATCTTTGCAAGTAGCAATGACAACTCAAATACAATGCCTTGGGGCCTGCAATAACCTGGAGGCTAATTAACTGCAGAAAGGGCTTTTTATATTACACTTTATATTAAATAAATTCAGCACAAATCCATAGAGACCAATAAGCATTTTTAGGCAGTCTAGCTAAATTTTACCCCAAAAGTGATCATGCTACACACAATTCTGGCTTGTGAGATGTCTGAATAATGTCTTGTGCTCCAACAATTCAGGTGCTTAAGATGAAAATAAGTGCAAATAAGAGATGGAGATAGAGGCAGTGTTCCGTCAATATGATGTTCATGATTTTGTATATTTTTAAACATAATACTAAATAGAAATATCTAGAAAATTTACATCAGGGTTTTTAAATACTGCCCTAAAATGTGTCATCATTTTAAAGGCATAAACTGATGTGATCTAGTGAATAAAAAAGGAAAAGAGAGAAGGTGCAGCTCAATTTCAAGGTTCATCCAAGTTCCCCACTCTCTCACCATCTCCCAGTGACCCCAGAGAAGGATTCCAGCAGGATACAAGCACAGTGCTGCAAGGCCAAGGGCTGGGCACAGCAGGGATATCAGCAGGGAACCTCTGAGGGGAAAATCAAGTCCTGCTTTGTTCCTGAAACATCTGATCACAGTCAATCACTGGGGTACCTCCAGATTTGTGTGCAGCAAATACAGCACCAACTAAACCACTTAAAAATTCACACTAGGAGTAAATGATTTCTGTTTTGGTCTCAAGGAAATATTCCATTTCTCTTTGCAAATGTCTTTGTCTTTTTCTCATCCTCTCCCACACACACTCAAGAAGACTAGAAGCAGAAATAAGGCAGAGACCATATCTAATTTCCATACTTGACTTTAAAATAAGACATTGTTCCTTTTCCATTTCCAAGCTAGCAGGTATGTGAATCAGAACTGGTGAGCTAAGTTTTAAGTTATTATAGTGAAATAAGCGTTCTTTTTGAACATTTCTAATACAGTTATAATACATTTAACACGTCAAGGGGAAACAAGTAGAATCTGGCTTGAATCTTTTTAGAACCTTCAGGTTAAAGAAGTTTCCCAGTACTTCTCTCTATTAAAACAGTAAAATTCCTTAAAAGAAAATCTATCTCCTTCCAGAGAAGGTGTCAGGTATGTTCACTACTATCTGGTCCCTCAAGCCTCTGTCTTGAGAGATCTGAAATATCAATGGGAGTAGCTCAAGCACACCAGCATAATCTTTGCAAGACAGAGCAGGATAAAGCAAAAAGAAAGCCAGATTTCCAAATCCCAAATTTGGAAGAAGAGTAGTAGACACTGGTGGAGTTTACAAAATTATAAAAAATTAAGCAACCCGTCCCTCATATAGAATCTTTTACAGAGACACTGGCACTCCCTTTTGGAAAAATGAAATTTAGCCACCAATACAAGTTTGCATTTAGGACCTTCATAGAATAACTGCAGAAATTTATGCTGGGAGTAGTTTAGAGAAACCTTATCTCTCCTCAAGTTACAACCCCACTAATAAATATCCTCCTGCATCAGGAGGGCTTTGTCCGCAAATTAACACATGAGCTGTTTGCCATCAGCCAGCCCCAGCTACTCACAAATGGAGGCAGGCTGCTTTCACCCTTCATTCTCCCAGGATTTCTTAGATATTATGGCTGATGTGATCAAGGGAATAAAAAAGGAAAAGAAACAAGGCACAGCTTAATTTCAAGGCTCATCTAAGTTCCCCAAACCTGGGGCAAAATTGTCATGTTTTAATTTCCAGACAGTACCAGGAAAGTAACAAGGATTTATATGTAGCTCCCCCTTTTTAACCATTGGTGTTTGGGGTTTTTTTAAGATTTGCAGAAGTTTCTCAGAGTCAGGGTTAAGATAAATGCACTGGTCCCTGGAATTCCTGTGTTATGTACTGTTTGCACTGTTGCTCTGTCTTGACAGAGAGGTCATCATGGCATCTCCCTGCTGACAGCATCCTGCAAGTCACCTCTGGCATGGTTTTGGCTGAGGCTGCTGGACAAAAACCAACAGATAAAACCATGATTCCCAACTTTGGTTGTTTGGTGGTTTTTGGTTTTTTAAAGATCTGAATCTCATAAATAAAGTTATGGCTTTCCAAAAAAAAGAAAAGGACGAGAGTTTCTCCTGTAGTCAAGAACCTTCCTTAATGAGATCCAGACAGATTTACATTTTTTAAAAGCACAAGACTTTAGGGGTTTTCCGTGTAAATCAACTCCTGCATAAATTAAACTTGTAAGACCCATTGGCTCCAATCAAAGTGTATTTAAGAGTCTGTCTGGCTGAGTTATGAAAGGACCAGGTAAGAGGAAGTGGAAAAACAGACAAGCTATAGGATATCCATTAGTAAGATGACTAATATTACTGCAAACCTGATTTCCCATTTCTTTGGTTTCTTTCATGGAGATTTAAAAATAATTGTAGCAAGTGTTCAGGAAGAAAAACTAGAAGAGAGACAAATCCTGCAAAGAGAAGTCTTTACATTTACAAATGCTCAATATTTCTTCTGGCTTATTGTAAATGATTGCTTTTCAATATTAAATATCAATATTCAATCAATATTTTCAATATTAAAATTCTTCATTGGTTCATTGGAGATATGGTAAAGATTAGTAATAAGCTAATTGTCATGGAAAAGAATTTATAGCTTGCAGTCTCAAAAAAATCTGCAGTTTGGCTTCTGTGAGTAAAAATGATGTAATGTAGCAAAGTCTTGACTACGAAGAAATAGTTTTTTTAATCACAGACAAATAAGATTAATGCTATATCCCATGGTGTGCTGAAAGGGATATCTTGCATGGTTAAAAAATATATTTTAAAACCATCTAATTTCCTTGGGTTTTCCTATGTTTTACCTTTCTTTTTACATAAATGTTTCCTGTTCCAATATTTTTTTTTCCTTGTCACATAGCTTGCATTTTCCTCAGCTTCAGTAATGAAAATAAATTTGTTAAATTCACTTTTCTAAAAGCCAACTTCTCTTTCAGATTTCCACTCAGTTAGCAGTAACACTGAACTCAGGGCTGTAAAACAGGACATTTAGGACAATATCATATAGGTTTTTTCTTCTAATTGATAGAAATATTTCTAGTGCTTTTTTGTTTCTCAAAATCTTGGTAAATTTTGCCTCTGAATTGATCTGGCAAACTCATTCAAAATGCACTTATAGAAAAAACAGGAGCTCTTTCAGGGCAATGTTTCATTTCAGTACATTTTCACATTTTGCTGGTTTGGACAAATAATCATCATTTAAGGCAGTTAATAACAGATCTGTAGGCAAGGGAAGGGATCTGTGTAAAGAACTTCCCTCACTGGTTGCTGTACTTTTCCCTCAGCTTTTGAAAAACTTTTACAACAAATTTCAACCCAAAATCCAATTCCAAAGCAAATACCAAAAGGCTTAATTAATCACTTTGGTTTGCTTTGGATGTGTGTTCTGTTTTAAGATGGTTGTTTTCCATATGGTCACAAACACCAGGGCCTTTTGCAAGTTGTGAACATCAGGAAATCTGCAGAAATTAAAACTGTATATCCAATTTGAATTTTTCATATTTTTCATCCATGATTTCAGGCCCAGAAGGTTTAAATAGGCTCATGAAAGCATTAGGGTGTCAGCTTTCTTCTGTGATTCAGCTGGTTTGGACATCAGAGAGCTCCTAAGTCAAGAGATTCAGATAGAAAATACTACTGGATAATCTGTTATAAACGAGACTTCACAGTGACATATTGGAGACTCATATGTTGTAAACTGGAAAGAGTAGGAGGGGATTCGGCACATGGCAGAAAAATGCATGTTTATATGAGGAGAAACTCCAAAGCTTTTCAAGTTAGTTTTATCTGTACACGCCAAGAAGCATCAGGCCAGGCAATCTACACTTACTAATTTTCACTCCATTAAAGAAAAAAAAGAGAAGGAAAGGAAAAAGGGCGGTACAGTTTTCTTTGGCGGCCTACAGCACTTATGCGGATGTAAGATGCTATTCATGAATAACTGTTTCAATTTTAACAAAAGCAGTTACTTCCCATAAGAGAATATTGTACTGGTGACCTCCTGCTAGAGCTTTTCTGTTTCATCTCAGACATGGAGCAGTCGTGCTGTGCCACAGCCAGGCTGCACCCAGGGTGACACTGGCTCACAAACACACTCCTGATCATTTCCTGCTTGCTTCCAGAGCCGTTCTGCCCGATGTCATCAGCATTTTGTAATCAGAGCCATCTTTTTTGGTTACTTAAAGGAGAATTTCATCCCCAAAGCCCCACACTGATATTCTCTGTACATCCACATCTGTCGTGCCACCAGCTCCACTCAGAGCAGTGACTACTGATGCAAAAAGCAGGCAATTCCTCCCCCCCAACAGAGTGACCAGGACAACAAGAAAGATCTCTTGACTATATTACCTTATGGCAAATTCAGAGACTCTGAGCCTCTCTCATGTTCACAAGACCTAACTACTTCCCCATAACTGTCACAACCTCTTTAGCATTTGGAAAAAATGAAACTAAATGCAGTATGCCAACATCAAATACTCAAAAGACAACTTTTAGTTTAATTACTGTAGACATAGAAAAAGGAGTTCTTTAAGGAAGTCTGTCAACTAAGAGCTGTATATAACTCTTGAGGAATTCCTTAGTGATTTTCCTAGTTAAACAGATTTCCTTTAAAATACACTTGTTTGCTGCACAGGGTAGAATTATTGTAAAATCAAAGACTTATTTTTCAAAAGTCTGATCTGACATGTGATGATAACAGAGCAGATAGTAAATACACATCCCTTAGTTTGTCATATTGATCTGGGAAACATGACTGGGCATTGCAGAGCCAATGTTTGTATCTGCTGAGGAAAGGGCCAGGACAAAGTGTTAACTGCTGGAGTTAAAGCTCTTTCTCTCATTGATTTCAGTAAGCATTTTTCCAGATCCAAAGCCTTTCTATTAAGTTCAGTGTGCTTTCAGTCAGGGCTGTGTTATCCATTGAAGCCAAAGAACAGCAAAGCTTGTCTGATCTATTTGAGACTCTGGTTTCAGTTAAATAATCCAGTGGACCCTTCTCTGAATTAGCATTGCAGAATATGTGCCAGCAGAGAGGGGACTACTCAGCTGAGAGTTATCTGAGAGTGCTCCAGAACAAGGAACCCAACAGACCATGCAAGCTGCATGTCGCCCTAATTTTGAGCTATTACAAAGTAAAGCAACTTTCCAATCTTTCATTTCTTGGCAGACTTGGATCAATTTATTTCTTTTTAGATTTAAATTCCCATGATTTATTTCTGAGTTTCTATATTAAAATGAAAGAAACATTACCTGATTTAGTGCTCAATTTTTTTAAGACTGGATTTATTTCTATTGAGTGACAACTCCAATCTGCACATATGTGGGCATTAGCAGAGGATCTGGGAAGAGACATTCAGAGAGATGAATTCAGAGGTGATAGTGTAACATTAACTGAGGAAAAGGACCCACACAGATTCAGTTAAGGTAAACCAGAAAAATAAGCAGCAGAAAAGTAGTTACATGAATGGTATGTAACACCTAATCTAAAGTATCTAAATCTTTCCTTCAGCACACACCAAACTTCTGCTAGTTTCTTTTTTAGTTACTGAATATCCACATTATCTGAAGTTAGAATTTACTGCGCTGGGCTTTAAAACTTTATT
Source organism: Pseudopodoces humilis (assembly GCF_049639895.1). NCBI lineage: Eukaryota > Metazoa > Chordata > Aves > Passeriformes > Paridae > Pseudopodoces > Pseudopodoces humilis. Next base: position 10,181,582 of record NC_142209.1, read on the forward strand.
AAAATCTTAAAAATAGGCTTTATAGTAAAAATACTTAATAATTTGCACTACCTACACCAGCTCTTTCCTTCCTACTACATTCATCACATTTTCTCCCACGAAGAATATCATGAATGTATGTTGGCCACAGAAATACATTTGCTGTACTTACACCAGAATAACAGTACTTAATTACCTTCTTACTACTTCAGCTCTATGTCACATACATGGGTATGTTTGCTCAGCAAGTCAGCTTCTGAAATACAGAAATTTACTTATTTCTACAGCTGTGAAAAGATTTCTGAAATATAGAAAATTTCAATGGCTCCTTCATTCAATCACTTACTTAAAAAAAACCAAAAAAAACAAAAACAAAAAAAAAAACAACAAAAAACCCACAAAAAACTTGGGATTAATGCTCCAGGGATAGAGAAAAGATTAACCTAGAAAAGGCAAACAGACAAGTAAATAAATCTGAGCTTCACTGTCACTTCCCACTGCAGCAGAGGATTCCTACAAGGGCCTGGCCACAGTGTGAGAGCTCTCGCAGGTGGGACGGGGGTGGCCATGGATCCCCAGCCTGCACAGCAGCCCCTCTGACATTAGTCAGGGCCACGGTGCAGTGGTTCCGAGGAGGAACTCGCAGTCAGTCACAGAACCGCATTTTTCTCTCTGCTTTCGTGCAGCTACCGCACGGAGCGCAGGAGTCAGAGATGCCATGGCACCGTAATGGAAATAAACGACTCTGCAGAGCCAGCAGCAGGAGGTGGGAGTGGGAAGCATCCTCATCCCAGCCCCAGCAGCCACGTAAATCTGTCCCTGTCAGGAGAGCTCCGGGAGGCGCTCGGCACCCGCCGCTCCCCAGGAGTCAGTGAGAGTTCAGGTGCTTACTGTGTCATCAGGCCTGACCTTCAGATGCGACACGGTCAGCACGTTTGTTTTCCCACAGCAGTGATTGCTTCAGTCAATTATTATTGCCCATCCTGGAGTGCAAACACATAAGAACTTGATTTACAGTGCAAAATATACATCCTGAATTTACTTCCTCTTTTGTTTTTGGTCTGCTGTAGCATCTCCAGCTTAAAGAGATGACAGAAAATTACTTCATAGGTAAATAATCTACATATGGGGAAGGATAAATATCAGTCATTCAGGGCATCCTGAGATGAGCGCTCCGCTATAGCATTGGATGTGATGTGTCAGATGTGACCATATATTTAAAGGGTTTTGCATTTTGTTTTAAAAGTGCTCTTTTTTTCTGCTCCTACCTGAAAAAAATCATTAGCAAATTTGTTGATTTGGCAATCCAACCATTTCATCCAGTTTAGCCCAGATTTAAGATTGTACATTCGGTTCTTTAAGCAATGTTTAGGTATTACCAATATACTGAAAGATAGATGAGACAGCCTCATGGTAATACAGCTTTTAACCTTTCCTCTCCTCTACCATGACGGGGAAGAATTACAGTAAATGATGGTTACCTTGTCTGCAGTATGGACAATTGATTTGACCTCACTGCATCTGATGCTCTAATGGACTTCGTGGCTGAATCCCTGGAGATATAAAATATGTCCAAGTGAATTGGGGCAGGTTAAAGAACGGACCTGCTTTTCATGGCTGCCTCAAGCTGTAATAGATCTCCTGGTTGCTCTGAGAAGAAGATTAAAAATGATCAATATCCAAATCATTAAAAGAAAAGTGGTGGCTTCTGTAAATCTAACTTTGCTATATTTTTTCCCCTGCTGAATGCTGGGAGGGAGTCTGTGTTGGTGACATGAGTTTCTATAACAAATGTTTGCATCTGTTCACTTTCTTGTAGCATGGTCCCTGTTATATTAAGAATCAGACACTCAGGTGGCCTGAATCAGCATTGTTTTCCTGAAGTCATGCTTGTTTACACTATGAGGAATCTGCTTTTATGTTTATTTAAGATAGATAAAATTCCAATACTACTATATTTCTTTAGTTAATATAGATAAAATGTCAATACTATTGTATTTCTTGGACCAGCAAATAAAGCCAAGGACAGATTTCAGAGAATTATGGCAACTATGATAACTGAATGTCCTTACAGCTCTGCTAGCCACAAATAAAAGGCCAAAAATAAAGGTCTGCTTTAAGGAGAGGAAAAGAAAAAGATTTGCCTTGGCTACCCTGAGCCCTTCATTTGGCAAAGTGTAATTCAACATCTTGTTTATCCCTGCATACCCTCTCTCTTAACAAGTATGTTTGTGCTGTTTTCCCAGCAGACTTACAAGAGCTTATAACATCCCACAACTCAAGAAACCTTCCTCTCTGCACACAATGTTCCAGGCAACTTCAGTGGGATTATATACACTTATATTTCCTCCACTTCCCAGAAAAGCCAAGCCTTAAGAAGACATTTGTACAACTGTTCCATAGCTGGCACACATACATTAGATAATTATTTACTCCACTTGAAATCCAAGAGAGCCCCAATCTTTAACCAGCAAAGGCTCACACTGTTGGGATCTGATTTCATTTAATGACAGAAATAACAGGCAATCCCAAAGCCTGTATTTGAAGATGCAGTCTCTTTTCCTAGTTTTGAGAAATTTAAGGGTACAAGAATTGGACTGACCTAGCTAGCTCCGTTCCATTAAATTGAGTGAAAGTGAAAAATATTCAATTATGAAGAAATAGGTTTCAACCTATTGAAAAAGTTTCATTTTTGATCCCATTGTTTAACAATATTTACCTTTTGTTTTTCACACATTGTTTGTTTAAAAATATGTAACGCCAGCCTCTGTAAGGAATGTTTGTTTATCTACATGTATCATGATCCATGAAGAAAAGCAAAGGCGCTTTACAAGCTCTTTGCTTCTCTCTGGGGTTGTCTGTGCCCTGTGGCCTGGGCTGAGCTGAATGCCTCACATCCATGGGGAGAAGAGGGAACAACTGCTGACCCATGGATCCAGCTATTCTTGTAGCTGGAAATATTGTCAGGGGCTGCAAGCATCAAGCTGTCTAAAAGGCCAAAGTTGAGCACTACATTATTGGAGTAGATGACACTTTATTCTTATTCTGCAACAATTCTAACAACTTCGAGTTCCTCACTGTCCCTTTATGAACACAGATGTCATTTTGATGGGGGGATAGCCAAAATTACAAGAAGCTGACCTGTCAGTGAACTCAGGAGCAGGTGAGGCCTGTCAGCTTCTAATTTGAAACTGGTGTCAGTCCTGAGGAATGACTGGTATAATCACATTTGTAACTGATCCCCTATAAATTCTGCAAACATTCACAGTGTGCCTGTTATGAGTAATATGAAATTAAAAATTTGTGTTTATGACACCAGACACCCAGAGAATCAAGGAGATTTCAGTAACAGGATCGGCTCTGTGTCTTCCAGAGCAGAACATCAGACTGCTCCAGTCACAGCCAAATGGCTCTGTGCTTATGTTACAATAGGCATTGTATTTATTTTGAAGACAAACTTTTGTAACTAGGTGTAAAGTGAGGACCTAAGAACTAATTTCTAGTTGAAGTTATTCCTTTTAAAATTTCTTACATTCAAGTCCAGCCCTTAAGGTATTTATGATTTTTAAGCTGATATTTGGGACCTGACAAATCACATACATACTTGAATTTCAAATTTTCTGAATAACTGAAGGGAAGGCTCTGTGTAAATCTTCTCTCTTGGACACATAAATTACCAGCTGCATGAATACTGCCATTAAGACATGCAGACAAGTGTAAGGGGTGGGGACAGGGCAGGATGCCCGAAAGAGGTGGAGTCACAGAGAAAACAAGACATTTGTTCACTGAGTAATTTAATGTTAATCTATCTTCACTGTAGCTGAGCAAGAATGAACACCACAAGTTAGGCTGACAGACTCCCTTGCTTTTCTGTCATCAGGAAACTTTTTTTCTGCAAACTAGACCTTTTCTTCCTGGTTCTGTGTTAAATTATCTGTAGTTTTTTTATTAGGAAAAGTCAAAATTGCAATATGTGAGGTTAGATTTGAATTAAAAACAAATTCAAGTACAAACTTGAACCCCAACCTAATTAACAAAAGATGGGTTCTTCTGCAAGTAGTCTTTTTGGGGACAATGACAGCCCCAAACCCAAGAGGAAGACTAGGGTGCAAACTCACATTAACTTTGAGTGTATGAGAAAATGTAGGAGCATTTTGTATTGCTGCTACCTGAATCTCAGGAGCTCATCCTGTGCAGCTCTAAAACACATCAGAAATAGCCCATAATACTTCTGAATCCTTACTGACCATTCTCCACCACCCAAAAACTCACCTTGGAGCATTAGCCTTGAATCCTGAGGCAGGGACTACAAGCTGTGCACACTGCCACTGATGCAGTCACCTCTGGACACATAATAAAACAGCTCACTTTAGATCTGATGTACAGCACAATATTTTGGGTTTGGATAGGGCACATAAAACCTTGATAAAAATGCCATCTGTTCAGATCTTTCCTAGAACCCAGTGAAATATGTTTTTGTTTTCCTCCTACTTCAATGGTTATAATTCAACATATGGTTTAAATAGAAGAAATGAGGACAGTTCAGGCTTTTTGGTGTTTAGGGTTTTTTAAAACCAGTCAGAATTTCTGTACATTAACTTCAGAGAATTTTCCACAGTGAGCAGAAAACCGAGCGGGGAGAGGGGGAAAAAAAACGAAGCAACAAACCAGCTAGGTTCCCTTCTGAAAGGAAAGGTAGGAATTGGAAGAACAGGACAAAAACCTTTGCTGAGTTCAGAGTAGACCCTGATCTTGAGCCTATTCCCCCCACACAGAAAGGAGCTACAAAGCACATCTGTTTTCATGACGTAGCTGACGATATTTTGAGCACTCGGGTCCTGCACTTTCCCCTGACCTCACAGCACCACTTTCTGTTAATACAATTACTTTCAGGGCATCCTTGGTTCCCACCAGCTTCAGTTTTGAAATTAAACAAAATTAGTCCTTTCAAGGCAACTGTGGAATGCACAGGAGCACTTAAAATCACACAAGATTTAAGTGGAGAAAAATGAGATTATAAATAGATATCCCCATTTTTAGGTCTATTCATCTGTGTTTCATTGGGGTAGAAAGAAACAAGGAAGGCTGCATAAATAGAAAGAGATTAAGCCTTTGAGTTTGCCTCCATGTCAGGCTGAGCAGAGAGTAGCATTACCTGTTGTCTCATTGCACGGGAGGTACCTGTGCACAGGTCATTCCTGTGACTGACTTAGAAGTGTGACTAGTCCTATCTCACCCAGCTGCTCTAAATGCTGGCCTAGGATGCTTTCTCCCTGACCCATTGAACTTACAATTAGCTCTACAAAATGGATTGGCAGAGTATACTGAGACCACAACCCAAAGACTTAGAAACTATACTGCAAAGCAGGTCCACAGCCTTGCCCTGCCTGGTTCCCTGTCGGGCTCAGTGATGGTTATTTCACAGCTCACTGCCCTTTGCTGGCTACAGGGCGCCCACACACAAATGCCCCAGTCATGGAAGAATTCCTTTTTTACTATATACAGAGGGACCACCCCATCTGGGAAACCTTCCTCTCAAAATCAATCCATTTAAAAGGTATGTTGAAATTTTTGTGACTCAGAGTTTTCCTTAAAAAAAAGAAGCAGCATGTTTCTGTCAAAATCTGTAATCAACTCGATCTGAAATAGCAAGATTTCCCCTGCTGTATGGCAATGTGTGTGCAGCCCCAGGGAATGCATCAGCACCAATGCAGTGACCCAGTGAAAATCCTGGAAGCAGGCAGACAGCATGAAAATCATGTATGAAGGAATGTTTGTCTATACTGCTGAGGTGAATTACAGAACTGTCCAGAAATATTTGCAAGGTGATGGCCTAGGGAAGCCATGTGGGCATTATACCTCGGACAGGGGGTATTATGCCAGTAACAGAACTAGTGGCTGTATCTCACCCACTGGAGCTCTTCTTAAATCACCCCCTTATCTTCTTAAATCCCCGGGAGCCAGAGCAGCAGAGCCAGATGCCCTTGGCACCCAGCCTTTCCCATTTCCTCTCAGTGGCAAAAGTCTGCAGAACGATGACATGGATTTACTCGAAGGAGGCAGTGTGGAAGCAGATCTTGACGCGTGTGACAGAGCTGGAGGCATCTCACTGTAATTAATCAATAGTGAAACAAGGAGTTATTTATGTTGCATATCTAATGAGCAAGAATTAGTCATGGTTCTGATTCTTGGGCAGCTATTTGTGCAGCTTATCTAATATTTGAAAGGAAACTGCACTGAATGTTTTCTAATTCAAAGAGGCTGGGTAAAACAAGAACAGACTTCTGCCTTTGACTAAACATTAGGAAACTTGTTTCCATGTTCGGAAGTGTCTAGATGTATTTTTCCATATTCTTTCTTTCTTTGAGTTTTCCTGACTTCAGTCAGGAGGTGAAATGCCAGAAATACCCAGAGACACCTTACCAAACCAGACGGCTCCCCTGTGGGCTTTGCAGCACGACGGGTGTTTTTCCAAACCACCCCTGAACTCTGAACCTTCAAATTATTTACAGATCCCATCCACGCAGAGACGAAACCACATCCCTGCCTGACTTTTGCTAGCAGAAGTGTGGTGGAGGGTCTGGATCAGCATAGCTCCTCTGCACAGTCCAGCTGCTTTACAAATGCAGCTCAAGTGAGCAAAGGCTGCTGTGGTTTCAGTTGCCTTCTGGAGCTGGGAATGGAGGAGTTGTCAGACTCTGTTTGCGCTGGATGCTGCTAACGACTGTGGAGCTAAGCATAAACAGGGCACCCATTAACTCTGCAACTTCCCAAAGAAAACCTTCTCCTTGTTTGCTCAGGTTAGAGCCTGAGCAAAGCTTAACTAGCCAAAGAACTAGGAGACACTAAATTTCCAATTACAAGCTCTATCTGGTCTGATGGTATTTTTTGTAAGAAGCTAAAGCCACCTGTCTGTGGTGATAAGCTGGTTTTTAGTATGAAATATAACAGTTGTATTGTACATGACTGCTCTGTACAGCGCAATTTACAGAGCTGCTCTGGTGACCGCTGTCCCTGACCAGGTGCCCTTTATAACGGGACTTCGTAGCATATCAACATTTTCATGCTTCTAGGAGAGTGGAGAAAGAAATATTTCCATAGTAGAAAATTCCTTTTAGGTAACTATTATTGAAGTGTGTATGAGATTGGATGTCAAAACATTTTATTGTTAGCGGGCGGGAATTACACTGACTGACAGCAGCAGTTCAACATCTGAGATGCAGCAGATGTAGTTTGTTATTTTACTTGTTTGTCTATTAACATTTCGAAGCAATAAAGCCTGCTCTTAGAAATGCACACAGGGTCCCTGCCTCCCACTTTTTGTGCCTTTCTCAGGTTGGTATAAGTGGAATGAGTGATAAAAGATTAAGAAATAATGCTTTAACTTTGTCTTTCTGCATAGTGTCACAGTATCCTGATCTATTAACAGCATGAGCAATGTACCTACATTGTTAAAATGAAATAAAAATGGGATTTAATTCCCAGCTGAAATGAAGGCGAGCCACAGATTGGGGTGTTTTCCGTGACTTGGGGCCCGGCTGTGGCTCTGTACTCACGGCGGCCGCAGTTCCGGCACTGGCCGCGAGGTGGCGGCCGAGGCGGTGCCATGGCCCCGGGGCCGGGGCTCGCTGCTGCCGGCAGCGCTTTGGGAAAAGCGATCAATTCCCTGATTCCCAGCCCGCGATGTCCTCCTCCTGCTGCTTCCAGAGGCTGCCAACAGCTCTACTGCTCCTTGGATCCTCTGCTCTACTGGCCGGGGAAAACCATTCCCCCAGAGTTTACCACGAGCGCGTTATCTTCTTGAAAACATTACTTGCTTATCGCACAGCCACCCTGAAAAATCCCCAAACCTTTTGACTTGAACCTTTGTCACCCACGCGTGCGGCCGCTTACCAAAGTCTCTCAGATGCCCTACTCAGAAGGGGGAGTCTGTAACACCCTCTGCCTTAGGCTGTGATGACATCCCCAGCCACATTTATGTTTTCCACATTTATTTTATCTCTGTTCTTTCTTTTAATCCCGCTAAACTATTTCTTCTGTGTTTTTGTAGCTTGCTTCAGCATAGAGACTACAGCTGTAAACCAGCATGTTTGAAAGGCACAGAAGCATTTAGGACAAGAACCTGCGCTGGATGTGTTTGTCAGATTGTCAGTGTGCACAGAGCTTTGCCAAGGAAGTGATGCTGTTGACACAGCATTAATGTCTCTTGCTTCCTGTCTGTTCACATTATTAACCCTTGTAGCTGTGTAATACGTGTGTGCCAAAGTCAGAAAAAGTGGCTTAAATGCCTGTCAGAGGTGCTGAGGTGGTTGAGCCCGTCTCAATTTGTGTTTCTACAGCAGCTTGCTGTGGTGGGACTCCCTCTTTCCAGAACAAAAGCATGTTTTTTACTCCAGCACCAACATTCAACATGTTCTTAATGGTCTTTTAGATCTAATCTCAGTTGCCATACTAAAATAACAGTCTAAATTTGGACCTATTTGGGTCAAAATGGTTTAAGGATAATATGGGGGTCCCAGGCTTCTGCCTGTGGCTCCAGCACCACAAAAAGCAGTGACAGTGCACATGTCAAGATGCACTGGCAGTGAGAGCAGCTCAGCACTGCAGTGAGCCCTGGATTCAGAATACCAAGGCTCTGAACAGCATTATAAAATACTAGCAGAGAAGGTGGGCATAAAAAGGAAAGGAAATAGAAAAAAGAAGAGGAGAAGGTATGGAGAAACAAAAATAGTTGAGAATTTATAGGGGAGTTGAAAGATACTGATCTGTATCTCTTGAGCCTATTCATGTGTGTGTACAAGGGCATACATGTGCATGTTACCCCAGCCCATGACCACAGGAATTGCTGCCAGATAACAAATGAGAAAAGGAAATGTGGGAGAAGATGAGGAATAGAAGAGGAAAGTGGTTTAGAATAAGGAAGCCTGGTATTTTTTGTCTTTGAAGACTGGACTTGCATAAAGTCTTACGCATGGAAGAATTGATTGTTTTGAAAATAAATGCAAAGATTCACTCCTGGGTAGAGCTATTTCAAAGCAGTAAAACAGCAGGTTCTAAAAATGTTTTTGAACAGTAACAGTGAAAAAGTCTTAATGGTAGCACAAATAAGGTAGCATTAATGACTTCACTCCTTGCTGGTAAAATACTGCCGTGCTTTTTAAGTCAAAGTTTCAAACTGTTTTTGTTTGTTTGCTAGGAGTTCATATCCCTTTTTTACTTGCTTTTAATTGAATGGGATTTTGGTTCTGTCTGTCATTTTGAAATAGCCTAGAAAAGAGGGAAAGGCCCCTGTGAGAAATGAATTTAACAACTGAATGCTGTCCCTGAGAAACCAGAGCAGTTCCTTTGTGCCAGGAGGGACCAGAAAAGTATGAGGAGAGTGAGAAGGGAGGGTCTGTATGCTGCTCACAGGCACAGCCAGCTCCATTTATCGGCTATCGGCAAAATTTCTTAAAATGTTCTGAAATTTTAGAGATCTGAAAGAGGCTTATCCACAAGTGTCATGAGGAGTTCTGGGTAGTGGAAGCTTTTAGCTGTCCCTTATTTCAAAGGAAAAGCTATCACCTTGTATAAATTTGACATCAGTGCCAAGCGGTCAGGTTCTGGTTTATCTCCAAAGTTCTGTCCAGGTTTCCCATTAGAAAAATGGAAACAAAATCCTGTACTTGGACTACTGTTCACACACATGAAGTTTCAGTTTAAATTAATTAAAATCACCAGCGGCACTGTTCAGTACTAGTAAGGCTCTGCCTCAGTTGCCAGGAAGCCTTATTTTATATCATGAGGAATTTTGGGGTATATTTTATTGGTTTCTCTGGTAAAAAGGTGTCCTAGACCCAGTCTCCAGGAGCACAAAAGTTACCCTGCTTGCTCCCAAGGACAAACCCTAGAGAAATAGGCCACTCATTCAGATATCTCTTATACCCATATCCAGCAGATTGTTTCCTAACCAGGAATATACCAGTTTTGGAAGAACCTGATTTCAGGATTCGAAGCAGTTCCACCGACCACTTGGGCTTGACCTTCAAATGCCTTAGATAGATACAAGCCTTGAAAATGGCCCTCTGCACCCTGGGAAATTTTGTGGGGAAAAAAATAGCCACCCAGGGGGTATAGTCTTAACTATGTTGCTGAGTCAACGAATTGCAGTGCTCTAAATCAGCTGAAAATTTAGTTAACCGTGAATAAGTTTTAAGGTAGGAAAGTATGAAAGTACTAAGGCTTATAGTTTGTGAAAGTTGATGTTAAATATACGCATGTGCCTGTACGATAAGAAAGGAAAAGAGATGGAAGAGGAGATTTTTAATGTGGTGTCTGTTATCTGGGAAGAGCGAGGAGCTGAGGAGACATATCCAGGAGCAGAACCATGGATTCTTCAGCATTGCTCAGAGTCCCAGCAATTACCATGCACCCAGTGCCATGTGAACATCCCAGCACATCCCATGAGGCTGCCAGGAATCTGACAGGGAAAACAGCTGGAGCATCTAGAAAACTCATCCAGCTCTCAATGGCAGCATTTTCAGTATTGCAGACAATTGTTTGAACTTGCACCATTGATGCTTCAATGGAAAAAATGTCCAGAAACAAGGAGAGACATTGCCAGACCTTCCTGGCAGCACTGGGGTAGAATATGGATCTGGGATAAGTATGATTTTTGTCTTAGCTACAGCTGATCCCAACACTATGCAGGCAAACACCCTTAATGAGAGATAGGGACAATAAATTCTGTGCCTTTGGGTGGACAGTGGCATGTTGGTATTGGGGGAAAAATTCTTCACAGAAGCCAAGGCACTCATTTATCTTTTCATACATCTTCACATTTTCATTTCAAAATACAGCTTTTTTGTGAGCTGTCTGTGATTCCCATTCCAAACCTGAACAGTTACTGTGTCTCATGTATCATGTATATGTTTGCAGATCACACCCTGTTCTGAGAGCTGCTTTCACAGCATTCAGGATGTACAGCTGCAAATGGAAATGTAGGAGGGGTCAGCGCTGAGGGGTTTGCATTTAGCATCAACTACTGGAATCCTAAAACTAGAAATCAGCCAGAGGAAACCAGCAGTGCTCTGCTTTGCATATGTTTATGGCCCAAGAGCAATTCCAAGGACCCAGGTCTGATTTCCCAATTCTACACATGCACGCCTGCAAATTTTTTCAGTATCTGCACCAAGAAACACGTAGGCATCTGAGGGCTGGATTCAGATCTGAAATTAATGTTGACTTCTATCAATTAGGAGTAGACAAGTGATCATTACCTTAACAAAAACAGAGCTTTATCTGTAGAGTTGAAAATTTGTGTTTGAATAGAACAGTTACAAGATCTGCAAGTATATTCAAGTTTATCCAAGTCTTACTGTTTTCAGTACAGACAACTAAATTGAAGTTAAATATGTAAATCTCATCCCTGTTATTTTATGTCAGTGACAGAATTTTATTCCTGTTAAGATTACTTTGACTGTGACATGAAACTGTGTGACAAAAAGCAAATGAATATGGCTACAAACTGTCCATGCAAAATATGTTGACATCCCTGCTCTGTCTTCCTAGCCTTTTCTTTCTGTCTTGACTTATTTGTCATGCTTCTTCCTGTGATCTGTTTTGGTCACTCTCAAATAAAAACCCTCATTTACAATAGTTTGCTTTGTTGTTGTATTTTTTTTCCAAACTGATGCAAACTAATTTAATTTCAGGCAGAAACTGAACCTTGTCAAGAACCTTGCAGTTTGTCTGATTTGAATTACAGTACTAATACAAGGAAAATATTTAATACAAGGAAAATATTGAACAATACTGAGAGAATTTAGTAGTGCATGCACGAATTTGAGACTAACACAGTGAAGTTATGTAAAGCCTACAGCAAATTCATGATCATGAGTATTTACACAAGGTAACTAATCCAGAGCTTTCACCATCCAGCCAGACACAGAAACACCCAGCTGCTGTGGATGGTTCATGAAGGGTTTGTCTTGTGAACTTGGAATCCTTGCCACACGCCTGTAATCACTCTAGCAGTAAGTTCAGACAAACTGTTCATGAGCTGATAGCCTCAAAGCACAAAAGAAGCTTCGATCCTTTAGTCAAAAAGCATTTTCTTTCTTTTCTCCAAGGGCTAAGTGCTCTGTGCAAGTTCTTAACTATGAATAGCTCACCCTGCCTTCTAACCCAGGCTCCGCAGTGCTGTGGGCTGGCCCCATGGAACCATCCCCACACAGCTCTGCCACTCAGCCACTGACCCAGGCACTCACTGCTGCTCTCAGTGGGCCACTGTGAGCCTGGGCCTACTTGTGTATTGAACAAATCCCTCTTATTTGTGTGTGTGTGAATATATTCACAAATGTGTTTTCTGTTATTTAGTCAGAGAAGAGCAGACACATGTTTCTGTGAATATAACTGCGTGATATCTGAATATCTCAGCGCTCTTTGGGATCATACTTAGGCCAGTTTGTCAAAATCTGGGGGAAATCTCTCCCTCTGCATCATTTCACCAATTAAATGTCTCATCCTTGTATTTGTTTTCTTTTGGAAGTGCAACATAAACTTGGGTGCAATTGAGCCTCTGTGAGGTCCTGCTTTACTCATGGAAACCAAATGAAATGGATCTATTAGCCAGCATCAGTCCACTTGGAGCAGGTTAGACTGCAAGGTAAGTGTGAGGCCAGTTTCTGTACGACCCTTATAACATGTTCATATGGACAGAAGTCTCACAAATTGTTTAAATCTGCTATACTAGCTGTATTTTGAGATCCAGCTGAAAAAACCTCTATTTAGTGCCTATCAGGAAGTGAATCCAAACTCTCATTTCATATCAAAGCATGTCACCTTCTAACACTTCTGTCATGCAATTCTTTCAAATTTCTATTTCCCCAGATAAAAATAAATATAATATTCTTGTATTTGTAAAAATACACAAATATAAAAAAAAAAGAAAAACCAAAAAAACCCAGAAAAATAATCTAAGCTCCTACTTCATCTTCACTGCAAAAACTGATCTTATGACTGGGCTTGTAAATGTTCTTCATCTTTTTGCAGGGTTGCATGGCAGCATATGGGACTTAGAATTCCAGTTTCAGGGTCCATCAGTGCTTAACGTTTAACAAGAAGCTGACATTTTTCAGTCACATCTATTGTAAGTTTACACTTTCCCCCAGCTATCTCTGTGAAGAGGACAGACACTGTATTAACAGCTCTACATATCTCCAGGTACTTTGAATCCCTTTCCTCCCACTCCGTTCTTCTATCAGGCAACAAGCTCAGGTCATACTCTTCTCAGTGGCCCAGCACATGAGTCCGTGTTTAGAGGCAGAAAATCTGAATCTTCACACTCCTGACCTTATTGTTTCACAGACTATTGATTGCAAGTCATCAGGGATCAGCCTCTGGAAGAGAAAAGCAGAAAGAAGGAATTAACCCATACACAGGACCAGGGCTCAATTGCAACTGGACTGACAAAAATGAAACTGATGTAATGTGGCTACATAGTAGTGAAAAGAGTGTCTCTAATCTCTCATGTGCAACCAGAAGTTTGCAGAACACCACAGTGCCCACACGGCCTGCAGGGAAGGGACTGCTGGCAAGGACCACAGCAAAGGCTGAGCAGGTCAGGTGTCCACCTCCAAGGGCTCCACATGGAGCAGAAGTTCTGTTTTTTCCCCTGTGGACCCATGTCCACCTTATGCTTTAGAGCAGAGACAGCAAGAGGCAATCCCTGAAGCAGAGCCAGGGTGGACATCCATGTGTAAACACATCCTCCACCAGAGGACACACCCTCAGCCAGAGCCACCCCTCTTCTCGTCTCACAATCAGGTAAGCCCTCATTACAAGACATCCAGCAAAGAACTCACTTCACCTCACCAGCACCCCTCAGTTCTCCCTAGAAAAAATTTCATTTCCACAAAAGGGTCAATGAAGTTAAATTTCTAAATTTCTGTATAACTTATGAAGGTTTAGACTAACAGTCACAGTTTGGAGAAGCATACCTTGGTGGGTTGTGAGGTGACCACACCCAGGGAGGCAAAAATTTCATTTCAGATAAGCATTGTTAAAGTGAGAGGCATGGCTTTAAAGCCCAGGAAGAGTAAATTCCATCCCTCTGCCTCAGAGGATGGGCCCTGTGAGCCCAGAAAGAACGGACCCCTCATGGGGTGGCAGCCCAGGGTGTTCTGATTGGGTTTGAGCCCATGGGGTTTCTCCCTTGCTGTGTCTCTATTAGTTCCTGACCTTAAACTCCACCCTGGTTCTGTCCCATAAAATCCACCACCCTGCCTCTGTTCAGGGCTCTCTGTCTCTAAGCTAAGTTTGTTCCTGTGTTGAATAAATGGTTTCCTGAGATTAACCAAGCAGAAACCCATCTCATTGAGTCCCATATCAGTCACCAGAATCCATAACCTCCCTGGACATGATCCTGCAGCTGTGGAACGCAGCAGTGGATTTATTAACAACTGCCTTTCTGCTACTAATCTTAATCATTTGTGGTATTGCATGCAGTAAGAAGAACTTGGAGACATCAGTTGTGGTACTTGGATTCACTCATCAGGGCTTTAGAACTCGAGTGAGGCTGCGAATTTCAAGTGTATTTTTTGATAAACTGTTTGCAAAAGAGATGTATTCCAAATGTTTGCTCATTTAATTAGAACATAAAAGATTTTTCTCTTTGACTGGAGCTTGCTTCTGACCCTTCTTGCCTGTGTGTGGTTTGTATTGTTCTTGGCTAATGAGATATAGGATATGTACTAAACATTTACACATTAAAGGCATCCTTCATTCAGCATGAAGGTGTTGATACATCAAGGATACCTCAAACATGCTGAGATTCCAACAACTTGTCAGACAAATTAGCACCTTACCAATTGGGGGTAAAATTGAGTTTCACATTTCTCCCTGGTGGGAAGAAAAAAAATTAAAAATCACTGTAGTTTAATGCTTTCTTTGCAAATAGGAACACAAAAGGCTTTATCACCTCTGTAGTGTAAATTATAGCCCTCACCAACTATTTGATTTTTAATTTATTGGTTTTAAATGATCCCAGGCAGCTCAGAGCAAATCCATTGTATGTCACTCCTCTCTTAGAGCAGACATCTTCCCTCTTTTAATTTCATATCTTTAACTATTGTTTAGAATTTACACTTCAATATTAAAATTGAAGAAAATTGATGTCTCAGATCTGTGTGTTTCACTAGGGTATAACTGCCAGGGGGGTTTAACCTAAACTCTAAGGAGTGTGTGACTGTGTATGGCAATGAAACTAAAAAGGTCAATTTTTTTTTCTTTTAGCTGACTAGTGGTTAAAATTAGTGCTCAGTGCTTCAGATTGATGGAACTCTCCATGAGACATTCAGAGCCCCAGAAAAACCCACAGTCAGATAATCCAGACTGACCAGGTATCCCAGAGGAATAACTGGGCTGGGAGAAGGTGTTGTAGAAACTACAGGAACCAATTACTATCCTTTACCTCTAAGCTGCAAATCATTTATATCCAGGAGAGATCATGGCATAAATTCTTGCCTGCACAAGATTTGGGAAGAGGGGGTTTACTATCATAAACCTGTAAAATAGGAATTATTTATTCATCAAAAGGTCTTGCTTTAACTTACATACCTGACCATGACCCAGTCATAAACATGTATTTTCTAAGATTATGAGGCCAGTCAAACAACATATAATCAAAGCAAGAGAGAGCCTAAGGTTTCATAGAGATCAGTTATAAAACAAAGTTTCCCTTCAGCAATGTCTTCATTCTCAAATATCTCAAATTTAGCAGATTTATATATATATATACAGGATAGACATTTGAGGGGGATTTGCCTGGTTAAAGCTGCTTCCAACGCCTTTCAGAAGAAATTTTCATCACAAGGATTTTATTATCAGCCCTTCTAATTTGTCATTAAACCCTAATACCTAAACAAGACATGCATACATCCCTGCTCCATACCTGGGTGACTGCTCCTTGGGACTGTTATCCTATGACCACAGCTTCTCCTTTACTGGAACAGGACACGTTAACTGGTGTTCTGTGCACAATCATCACTGTTCCAAGATTCAGAATCATATCAAACTCATTATGGAATAGCTTCCTGGGAAAAGAGTGTTACCAGAAGCATGTATTTAATTCTGAGCTGCCCTTTCCTTCTCTGCCGGTATGTTTTTCAGTTCTCAGCACAAAAGGTGAGTAGATCTGTTAGTGCTCAGCATCCACGACCAGGCTGACATGGGCTGAAGTACAGATATGGGATTGAATGCTGACAGTTTGGGCTTTGCACAGGTATGTCAGATTTGTAAACCAGAATCTTATACAAAGAACTTCATATAAATATCAAAGAAAATCAAAGAGTTCTATTTTTCATAGTTCATGTTTGTGTGGAACTTAGAGCAGTGCCCCTGCTCAATTACACATATCATATACATTAAAACACTTGCACCAGTTTTTGCTTTGAGGGGAGAAAATACCCCAAACAAAAAGATGCAGAATTTTCACATCCTTAATAGAGACTTTTTTCCATACATATTTATGTATTTTTATGTCATTTTACATACATGATTTATAATTATGTAATTAAAAGGATTATAAATCTGTGGATAAGTGTTGGCATTTGACTGAAACACTAATGGCAAGCATTAACTGCATGTGGTCTGTTGTGTGGCTACCGGAATCAAGTAGTGAAGAGGATCACAGTTCCTTATTAGTTAGGACCACCTAGAGTGTTGGAAAGCTTGAATGATCAAAGAGAAGACAGTTTTATGCTGCAAATGTTGATATACTCCTGAGCTTTCCAACTCATTTTAAGGTCCAGTGTGAACACTTGACATGCTAACTACTGAGCAGGGAAATGAGTGTAGTATTAGACTACAAAAGTTTTGTTTGCCTCAAAGTGAATAATATTTAGTGTTATATTCCAGTCCCTTATTTGAGCACAAAATAGTTTTGTATTAGTATCAGAGCTCAACAACTTATCTTTGTCTACCTTAAGCAAGAATAAATTAGGCTTTCTTGCTAATAACAGCACATGAAGGAGTCTATCCTGCTTTGTCAGAGTATTCACAGTGATCACATCTTAATTAGAATGAAAATATTTCATTACTTTATTTCTTTGTAAGAAATAGATTAATCTAGAGTGATTGTTTATTTTTCATAATTTTGTCATAAAGACCCAGGGAATTGTTTCTGTCTTGTCCAAATAGCTCAAGTGTTTCAGAGAGGATGAATGTGTCTCTGCAGTATTGTTGGTCATGAAAATTACCTCATGAAGGTACAGTTCTTCCTTGAAACACACTTGTGAACAAAACTCATGTTCCCATGAGTGTAAATGCTAACAAAAACATGATTGAAACAAGCTCTGCTTTGGAACTGATGTAAGAGTGAAGAGTGAGAATTGTCTTGCAGAATTCAAGTGGATCTAAATTCTGTAAGCACAGCTTCAATTTATTCACATATATCTGAAATTATTTTGTTTGTTGCTTTTCAGACTCCAGCCTTCAGGCTCTTCAGGTTATGGCTTTTCATTTTTGGATTCATCAAATAAAATCTGCTCTGGATACAGAAAAGCCTTATCATTCAAGTGACAGGTGCTGGAAAATAGTCTCTGTTAAGAAACCTGAACACTGATTTTAAATTCTATCTCAGAAAAAAACCCTTAACTTCTGATTGAATAAGACTAGTGATCTCCTCTGAGAGAGTTTTCACTTAACATGACTGAAGCACATAAGCAGGAGACACATTCAAATTCTAAAATAACAACCTGATGCTCCCACTGAGGGTGAGTTTTAATAAAAAGTTTCATCCTCCTTACATATCAAAGCTTTTCACAACTCTTGACCTGATAACCTCTAAATTCTCAATAGTTTTAAGGGGTTAAGCACCTTGGTATAGCAGGTACATTTTTTTTTAATATTTAATATATTTATGGGTTTTATTTATACAACATATAAATACTTATTATTAATTAACCAAAGAATATATTTAATTTTTTCTCACTAAATAAAAAGCATACACCAGCTGGAAAAATATTCCCAGATATTATAGTACAAAGGTTCTTTAAAACCTGTAAACAAGTAGATCATTCTCAATATAAAATGGACAACTGCCTAATCAGAAAAGTTGTCCCTCCCTCCTTGCCAGTATCTAAAATCCATTTTCTCATTCCTAAAATGTCAGGATGGCTTTGTTGCAACATCTTGACAGAAGCTGAAGACAACAGAGCTGTGTGCATGGTCATGTGCTCCACTACAAAGTCAGAGTCACTTCACAAATCCTTGAGCTAGGTGTAAAGATGCCTCAATCTCATTGGAGTTTGCTTTTTCAGACCACTTAATCCTGTACAAAACTACTACAGAATCAGGAATGACACAAAAATTCTGCACTTTTGAAGGCACAATGACAAACCTGGTTTAGAGTTCAACTAGAAAACAAAATATCCATGTTTAAATTTGAGGAATTAATTTAACTTTTTTGAAGAAATTGGAGGCTGGGGCTATCAACTTTGAACCATCCCCATGTTTAAGGTTCAGACCTCATTAGTTTTGGCTAGGAATATTCTCTAATTACTAAGAGAGTTTCCTCAAGTTGCACTTTATAAATTCATCTTTTTTGTAAGCTGTAAAGTATTCATAAAAAGCTGAAAACTGTGGGAAAATTAGCATTGATGGATGTTTTCTTACCCTCCATCAGGAAATGATGTACTTGAAACTCATTACAGATCTTTACAGCAACTCTGCTGAATGTGTCTTGGGCTTTGTGCTGATCAGCACACACAGAATTTACTGCATAATTCATCTCTCTTGTGTCACATTTAATGTATAACATGTAGTTCCTGTTAATTATGAAAATAAGAAGGCGTCCTTTCTCTTGGAAACATAATCATGAAATTACTACAGAAATTAAGAAACATGGAGTTCTATATTACCTCCTGCACAGAAATAGGAGGAAAGCACTGCAGTGAGAACTCACCAAACATGATTTTCTTCTTGATGCACCAGGCACAGCCTCTCCCTCTGGCCACACAAGGACAGGTACACGGATGGGATCCCTGTTGTCCTGCCAGGGTCACCATGCTCAGTGGAGCTGTGGTTTTGCATGTGGTCCCCTTAACTTTCTTCCACTGAGAGAGATTTGGATGTTTTCATGTCTCTTTTCATGGATGTCAATGAAACATTAGGCATCCTGTATCTCATTTTCCTCATTCAAGGTTGAAGATTATTCAGTAATATTCTACTTCACTTCACCCATCCATCTCTATGTGTCTGTTCATCTTCCCCTACTAAAAGAATGAAGAAACAAAAATCCCATCTCAGCATCGTATCCACACCAATATATTTTATGAGTTATGTATTATCTGTCATCAGGGTAGGAGAGGGAAAGAGTGAAGTGATGGAGCAGGAGAAGGAAAGAAGCAACACCATAAATCTGAAAACATACCATTATTATTTGGAATAAGAAGAGGGCTCATCTGTACTCAATGGTACATTTGGCCTACACATTTTCATTGACACACTGATTATTTCCCTTTGGAGAAACAATCTGGTGCTGGGATTATTTGCTCTGCTGCTGTTTCTCAGGAAAGTTTGATGGGGCTCTTGGAGACCACACATTATCTCTCACTTATGGAGTGGTCCCATAATTCTCCCTTTTCAGAAACTTTCAGGTGATATTCCTTTTTGTCTCCTGCCCACATGAAAATCTTCATTCATAATTGTTAGGATCAGCAAAGCTGACAAGCTGCCTAGAGCAATATAAAGTTGTGCTATCAGAAATAGTGCTGGTGATCTCTAGAGAGACAAATGAGTCTGGATAAAAAGACATATTATCAGTACTGGCTTTCAGGAGCCAGGGTAAATATCCATTTCCCCACCTGAAGAAATACCTGGGCCAGAACCCCACCGAAACAGCCCTGCAGGACAAGAGCACAGCTTTGGTAGCATCTTCTCCAGAAGGTTTAAACTTCACTGTTCCTTACACAGATATGAATAATTTTACTGCCAGAGTTGGTGGTTAAAGTGGTCTGGCTGTTAAAAAAAATGGCCTGAGGGAAGATTTCATTCTGACACAGCTGATCACTCTAAGAAACAAAAATAACCCTGGCAGGAAGAATTTAGGTGTTTTTAACCTTCTCCTTCAGGGTGGCATTTAAAATCCTGTGAGCAAAGAGTACACTTAGCATTAGTTATTGTAGTATCTGAATTTTTTATGGCATACTTAAACATCAGTTCCTGGAGTCACATGGCTGTAAAATTATCCAGTGCACATTTTTAAAAAACACTCTATTCATGATGGTGGGAAAATGTATGAAGTGACTTTCTAAACCAACAAAGCCAGGAAGGCCAGACATACCAAATGTACTCACTAAATTGCAAAATCATGGCTTTGAAGTCAATCTCATGATGTCTAAATACTTAAAACATATTTTCTTGAAGTGTAGGACGGCAATGATGCAGTTTTGGGGACATAACTTTTACCACTCCAAAATCAAACATACCTCTTAAAATCAGTGGTATAAGCTGTCACTCTTGCCTTTACAGATGGCTGGACAATGCAATGCCTCTTCAGCCAATCCAGGTGAAGTTGCAAAATGCTTCTGAATAATGTAAGCAAGCATGAAACAAGCTGTAAAGAGAAAATATCATGGAATATTCTTTTATACAATGCAGGGTATAATATTATCATCTTACAATAGAAGTTTTCCCATCACCTTAGCATTTCACCTCAGGGCAAATTCATAGATTTTTTTTTTTCCAAAGGTATTGATTCTTTTGTATATCCTAAATGAGATGTAAGTAATTTTTTTTTTTTCCCACCTTTAGCTCTAAGGTTAGGACCCTTGCTTTAGAACAGACCATTTTATCATTACTTGCTGCACTTATTTTATATTTCTTGTGTTCTTAAGGATATTTTGCCATTAAAATTTATTTTGTCACTTTTTATCTATTGAAAGTTGGTTTAAAACATTAGGAAAAAAAGCAATAGAGTTATCGAGACACATTACATGCTCTAGGTCCAACTGCTCAAAATGTTAACAATTTTTCCTTCCAAGCCCACATATTTCACTAAACTTTGTCTTGTTCTATTTCTCACCCTTGGGTTTCTTTCACTCTTTACTGGCATAAACAGAGAGACTGATATTCTTTGAAAATATATCCGCACTGATCATTTGTTCTTGAGGTACAATATCTTATTTGCAAGAATATTTTATATAAGAGCTGAATTATTGATAGACAGCCTTAACATAACATTTATGGCAAAATATTCAACTGTATTCAACTGTATTGTATTACTTTGAGGTCAAGCGATGGAATAGTTTGATCTTTGTAGCTTTGATCACAGAGATTCAGAAAATTTGACAAATCAAATTGAATCTGTCAGATCAAAATGTGCACTTTCTTAGTTTTGCTGAGGAAG
Organism: Pseudopodoces humilis; assembly: GCF_049639895.1. Taxonomy (NCBI): domain Eukaryota; kingdom Metazoa; phylum Chordata; class Aves; order Passeriformes; family Paridae; genus Pseudopodoces; species Pseudopodoces humilis. The sequence goes on from NC_142209.1 coordinate 10,202,949, forward strand.
GACTCCACCAATTTCTAAATTTAAGAGGGAAAAAAAAGAGTCTGTTCTCTCTGTAGAAATAATGCAGCTCTTCATGCCCCAGTCTTTTAAAGCTGAGAATTCCTGGTCAATAGAATTACATTGCTCCAAAAGAATGCATATAACACAGTTTCTACAAAATGAATGCACAAGGGAATTTTAAATATAATTTGTATGAAGGCTTCTCAAAAATAAAATTTTTCAACATTCGCCAAAATTTCTGTCAGTATACTTAACAGCCTTATTGTAGAAAGACACACTCTGAAGATGCTCAACCTCAAAGAATACCAAACAGCATTTTCCAGATGTGTCATCCCAGGTTTCCAAAGTCCCCATGCTCTCTCCTGGCTCTAATTTAAATTTTCCACTGATAATCACTATTGAGAAGAACAAAACCCATGGCCTGATTCTAAAGCCATGCAAGGTTTAACTCTGGCCTTTTATCTGGACCAAAGGTAAAAAGGTTGCATAGGTGCAATGGTGCTGGGTCAGACCACAGAGCCATGTCCTGAGTCCAACACCATGAAAGTTGAGCACCATGGAAATACCTATGGAAGGGCCCTTTTTTAGGTCAGCTGAGGATAAGAGTCAAAACTATCCCTAGCACCCAGTGTTGCAATTTGCTTTAGCCCCCCATAAAGCATTGCTAAGATTATTCACACAATGTTCTACTCAAATTATTGGACAGATTATTAAAAACAATAAACCACTATAAAAAATAGAATTTTGCCAGATTTTCTCAACTCATCAAAGGGCACTGCACTTCTCCTGAATGTGTAACTAGGCTTTTATATGATGGAGTTTTGGCACAACTGTTTCATAGGACTTACAGTAAAGCAAATCTTCTCCTAGAGCCTTAACATCTCACCTTGAATCTAAAGACTCCTCAATGCAAAGCTCCTCCCAAGTCAATTTAGTTGTTTTCGCTCTATATCACACTTTATTGCCTCTGTGCTTCTCTTAAGAATGATAAAATTATGGGGAGGAAGCTGATTGCTGATAGCTGAAAGGGCTGCCTCAATATGGGTAGGATTTATTTCCATAACAGTCAGAGGACAATTGAGCAACTATTTCAGCATCCTTTACTCAAAGGAGGATACTACCAGAGGATTAGATAAGAAGGAATCCAAATTTCACTATCAAAATATTTAACCATAAACTAATGTCTCCTGTGCCAGAGCTGTGTGTTCTTCCTCTTAGAACCACACATCACTGTGCATCACGGAAACGAAACAGAAGATGTTTCCAAATATAGAGGTAGAGCCATTGTGCTTTCAGCTGTCTTCCTGGACTGCAGACATACATTATAATTGTAGACAGAAATCCTTCTAAAATACCTGACAAAATTGGGGATGATTAAAATTTTAAATAATGAGCATATTCAAAATTTTTATGGCTGATACTTGAAAGATGCAGGGCAGGGAAGATGGAACTGTTAGCAACACCACTCCTGCTGCAAGCCCTTTCAGATAAATCCCTGTAGAGAGTCCAGCTGGATGTCTGCAGAGGAATTTGACACTGACAACCCTGGTAGTCATTCAGTGGGTGCTGGCTGACGAAAGATACTGAGTGCTTAGAGTAAGAATCCTGTTGAAAACCCATGGCAGCTTTAAAAACAAAACCAGGTAGTGGTTTCCAAAAAGGAACCAAGTATATTGTGAACTCGATACTCCTCGCAATTTATAGTTCATCTTTAATCTGTGAACCCACCCACAAAACAATTGCTAGTTGATTTTCATTCTATGTCTTGCTGAAAGAGAAAAGGCAATTGGTGATATGAAGCACTTTGACTGTTAGAAATATCTGTGCCATTTGGAAATGGTGGAGGGATGGTATGAGCTGGTTGTTTAGGACCATTGGTCTTCAAGATACACCATACTAAGATTAATTTTTAGTTGGAAGAATTGGTTATAAAAGATAGGTGTACATTATATTTATCCATTTTGTTTTGAATATACATGACAAAGAATAAGTTCTCTAAGATCCATGATGACAGTAACCAAAAAGAAAAATATTTGAATTGAAAATGGACCTAACCTCAGAATTTGCATGGATACAAAACTCAATATCCCCTGAATCACCAAAACATATGTCTCTGCGGCTCCCTGAGCCACTATTTTCACCAGGTTTTGGAGTCCTGGAGATGAGATGAAAATCTCATTATTCCAATCCAACGAGTGTAATCTCCTCACTTTTCCAGTAGGAAAACAGCCATTAGGGGATACCTTTAACCTGATTCCAGAGAATATTGAGAAATAGTCAATATTAAATAAACTCCAGTGTGGTCTTGTATAAGCACTGAAAAGACAAGTTCAGAGTAACTGTAACTGTAAAATGTCAACATCTTATTGATGTTACGTAATTTTGCAGATATGTATACTGGGAAAAAAAAAATGTGGAATGCTCAGGATTATTAAATTTCACTTCACACCATGGTGTGAAGGATCACAATATCTTGCCATTTGCACATACATCTGCTGATTTATCAAAATTAGATCTATTTCCTCTCATTTGTAACTGTATTTCTTGATCTTATTTGGAATTTCAGAAACAGGAATGCCTCTTGCTCTTCTTGGGTTTGTTGTGCTCATTTCACAATGAAGATTTAGTTTTTATTTAAACTGGATGGCCCAATACATTCAGTTCAGTTGCTAGATTGACTGTCACTGAGTTGTCAAATGCCTGTTATGAATAGTATACAGAAGCAGAACAAGTCAACCTTGAACTTGCTAAACGTTTTATGAATACTACCCATTTCTAGAAAAATATTAATCTGTTTTCCAGATTTCCTCTTTTTGCTTTCCTTAAAGCTGTTCTGAGTAACAAATGCCTTTTATCTTACTGAGCTGCTTGTTACATGGAAGGTTTGGGAAGGAGAAACAACATTCTAATGATGAATTTAATACTTGTGGATTGTAGAAGATTGATTATATTGCAAACTGAATTCCTGGACTTAGCCAAAGGCTATTAAGAATATTGTGGTTATACTGCCACCCTTGCTTCCTAAAACCTGTCAAATTTTGTTTTACAGTTGTCCATTGCTGGGCTGAAATGGTCTTGGTGACTTTTCTCTTAATTGCTATTTTCATTGCTAAGCAGACTGGATGATGCTATTTGAATAGAATTAATAAAAACAATCATGTTTTTGATCTATCCACAAACACATGCCTTGTTTCCAAAGATTAGAACGTGGCCTTAGCACCTCCAGCTGGCATTGGAAACACAGAACCCTCGTCTGTACACCGAAGAACACAACAGGAAAGGGGGGAAGTTGGTGCTCCAGGATCCAGGTTGTAACCAACAGAGAAGCACTCTAAATAGAATTAATTTAAGACACTATGTTCAGTACTGGATTTTGATCAAAAAGTAAAAAATAGCAGCTAATTTACTCTGCCATGAAATACATTGGTTCCTTTTCAAAAGCTACTTTCACCTCTTTCAGAAATTGTGGGCAAAGTGGTTTCTAGCTAATACATAGTTTTAAATGTTGTTTTGAAAGCCTCTTGCATGATAGAGTTCATAGCAACAGCTCCTGCTACTGCTTTAAGAGCACAATAAGGTTTAATAAGAAGGATGCACTTCAATTCATAGATTGCTTGTTTTCTGCTTTACCGTATTTATCATAATCTTTACCTATGCTTAGTTAAAAAAAAATAAAAATCTGAAATAAAAAAGGCAGTGACCAGTATTGATCTCTACTCCACAGCAGGTTGCCTTGATCTGGATCGAACCTGTCTCTGTCAGTAACAGCTTTTTCAGGAGACAGTTCTATTTAAAATGTTTCACAGGGCATCTAGTTATTTGTTCATTTGTCAGGAATGGTGGAAGAGACTATAATAGACAAGCAGCCTCAGCTGGCTGCTGGCTGTAAGACTAGATCCGGTCATACCACAAAGACAGAATAAGTATATACTTTCTGTGTTCTGTGGAAAACAGATTTATGATACATTTTGACCTAAGACTTATTAAAAAATCCATTATCAATATTAATTGAAATTTAGAATTTCCTTAGGAATTTCATTGCAAACATTTTTACTCTAATATTGATTTTGAGGTTAAGAATGAGAGGTGAGTGGCATGGGCTGCAGTATGGTACACATGACAGCTATCAATTCCACACTGCAAGATCTACTTTCCAGTTGAATGTAAACAGACATGTTTTCCTGCAGAGCGTGTGTCCCATCACCTGTACCACCCACCCATGCAAAGCTGGGAAAAGGACAGTCTCTTCTAACAGTCTTGTTTATCAAATAAAAGTTATCTTGGTCTTTGTGGTTTTCAAAGAGCTTCATCTGGAGAGTTTCAATGAACACTGAAGCACACAATATGTATTCAGTGTCACTGAATGTGAGGTACAAGTGTAGTCCAGACCATCCAGTGTCATTTGCAATATCAAAGACCACTGATGTCACTTAGAGAGGCAGTTGGAGTGCCCATCCTACGTTAGACATGGTGAGAAGAAACCTGAGACCAGTTCCTTTTCTTCTGACACACTTACAAGACAAACACATGCTCCATTAAAAATAACACAGCTCTGCTCTGCTCTGTTTCCCTCCCATGTGTCTGACTTAAAAATATGCCTCAGTTCAGAGTGTTATGCTTATTAAGATATAACATTACTGTGCTGCAACGAGCCACTTCAGAGAACACAGCAGGGAAGCTGGCTCCCATTGTGCTAAAGAGGGCAGCCCCATCAAACTCAGTACTGGAACAAAACATTCTCTTGCTTGCAACCCTCTCTCCTTGCATCCAGAGTTTATTTTTGTTTATTTTTTATTTTATTTCTTGTTTTGTTATTTTCTTGAGTCATGTTGGTTTCTCCTCTGAAAAGCTGTAGTGACATAATTGACACTCTAGCAGCCGAGGCTGAGAGCACTAGAAAGCAGCATATTACATTTTCTTTGCACAGGTCACTGAGCATCCAGTATGATTTTAGCACATCTCGTTGTAGAGAGCTTTTAATGCTAATTTGTTGCTATTGTTTAAGAATAGTCTGCTGATAGGGCACTACCAGGATGCTGTCTAAACATTAGATATTTTGACCTTGCTTTATTCCTGCAGTAAAACCTGATTGCAGGTAGGAAATGCAGGCTGTTATTCATACATTAACCAACAATAGGGACAACCCAGATCATAACTGTACATGGAGGGTGAGTGTATGGAAATGATTGAGTGTTTTTCCCATATTCTTTCTTTTTTTGGTCTATGTACTATATAGCACTAATTTTTTGCATTAAAAATGATGCATCAAATATTAGGTATAAAAAATACAGAACGCCACTGCACCTGTGAGGTACATACAACACTTCCAGATGAAACAATGAAAATGCTGAAGCAATTAGAAAGACAGTTCCAAAAGAATTAATTTATAAAATTATTCAGCTCTGTATCTTAGCTGACAGTTTAGACAGTTTAGCTGGATTTGTTGCACAGATTTTTTGAATGAGCAAGTATAGGAGCACAGTATATCCTGATTTAGGAGTGGCGGGTGACCAGTTTCCCCCCGTTCAGCAGGTTTACTGTCCCAGAGATTCCTCACACTGAAATTACCTGAACAGCCTGACCCCAGGGACAGGATTGCTGTCATGTGGCAGTGGCTAAGAGTGTTCCACGTATCTGCCACTTATGCATACAACAGCTCTTCTTAATTGTTTTTCTTTCAAAATTCTTGCAGAAGAGCAAGTCAATGAGGCCGGGTAAAGTGCTACAGGTTTTAGTGATACTTTGGAGTTTTTTAAAGACTTTATGCTTCTGCAAATTTAAGTATTAGTATAAATATTTTTTTCAGTGCAGAAAGTTTGTCACAAATTGATAATCTTAATAAACTTCCTCCTTTAATACAGTTTGATCAATATAATTGTTCTTGCTCCCAGCCTAAATTACTCTTGCCACTGAGAGCCTCTGTTTGGGGCAATGATCATTTGTGAATTAACTTCCATTATGAATTAGAGCAGCTGAAGATTTGTCATGGGTATTCATTCACTTCTTCCCAAATACAATTTCCAGTCTCAGCTGAGCAGAGGCTTCAGTTTCAGACTCAGCTTGAGCCACATTTTTGAGCTGAAGTTTTTTCAAAAAATGCTGTCCATGTTACCATTGGTAACATTATGCACATCTCACACATCTGTTTCTCTCAAAAAAACTGCAGCCCTCTAGCCTAACACAAACATACTGATATTTATATTCATATCAGATAGTGCAAAACTTACTGAAAATTTACATGTCTCCATCTAGTCCTTTAGTGTTGGACATACCAATAAGGGGTTCTTTGGGCTGCTGCTATAAGAATCCACACAAGGAGTCTTCAGATCAACTCATGCTGGGGCAAAGCACTTCATACCTTTCCTGGTTCACCTCACATATATCATTCTCAGAATAAAAATAACAATTAGCTGAAGAGAAGTTGAGAATGGTTTGACTCTGCTAAGGCAACATTTAATCTGGAGACTAGACCAAAGCAAATTAACAAAAAGGAAAGTCCTTCCCCAGGATCAGAAGAGAGTCTGAAACAAGAAACATCCTTCATTCACAAACAGCCGAAACCTACAGAATTACCTCGTCGCACTGCTCTGGGCTCTGCCAGCATGTCAATGGATCTACAAAATAAAGTGGTGGTGTTTGCTAGTCTATCTGATAGAATATCCCAAAATATTGCCTGGTAGGCCAAGAGGGAAAGGAAAGTTTCCCAGTGAGATTTAGGAACACAAACTACAAGGAGAAAGTGCCCTCTTGGAATACCAAGAGAAGAAGAGAAGAAGCTGTGACTTGGACAGCACAGATTGTGCAAGCAGATGGGAGATCTGGAAAACCGTGATGAAAGTGAAAAGGTGTTTCAGTGCATAAAAAAAAAAATAATAAAATAAAATTAAAAAAAAATAAAAAGTTGAAATCTCTATTTCAAATGCAATAAAAGAGAAGGGACCCTTCCTGATAAAATAGGAAACCTCTGCAGGCTGATGTAGAATAGAATAAAATTTAGGAAGTCCAAAAGGGTGTAATCTTGCCACGAAAGGAACCGGTAAGATTAGGACTGAAAATTAGAAGAAAGGCAAGGGTTAAGCACAAGCAAAAGCCCAGTAATACCTGGGAGATACTCATGAGCAGGTGTTCTACTGCCCCATTTTAGATCGTTTGTATGAAACTCACAATGGCTGAATGAGACTCAAAGAAAAAGGAGCACCTAAGTATTGTGTCTTTTATCACAAGGACCACAATGCTTCATAACCACTTTAAAATTCAGTATTTCAAATAAATTTACTAAGGGAAAGGTTAAATCATTTATACTGAATATTTGTACAACTAGGCAACCGTTTTCCCTGGAAAGGCTGAAAGTACTACATAGGGCCTTAAACAATTTTTTGTCTGTAAATCATCTCAGATATTGAGTCAGTAGGCTTAATCTGTAAGTAACTTTTCCAAAGCTCTCAAAATCCTGGCAGAGTCTTTGCTTTAAGCTCTATTTACTTTTGCCTAGAAATATATGTAGAAGACTGATCGATAATAAAATAATTAAATAAATCTGATTATTTATATCATAAATAGCTATCTGATTTTTATCTTGAAATATAAATAATCCATTTTTGAAAATCTGTTTTTATAAAGAATAAAAATATCCCCAAGATGTATGCAGATACATTAGCATATGCACATTCCTTTATTTTATGCCAGAGTGGAAAAGTAGCTATATACCAGATACCCATTATATGAGTGTGTACAGACCTGAGTGGAGCCAGCAGTCCTGTTTAAAAGAATCATTCCAAGAGTTTCTAATTGTACTTTGTTTGCCTGTGCCTAGAGAAGCTGAAAATTAGAAACTGCAAAAGATTGAGCGAAGTCTAGAGAATTGGAGGGATAAGGGCAGGCAGAGGGTAGGAAAAAAAATGTTATTTTCTGTTTCTCAGTGGTAAAAGTCCTGATAAGGTGTGTGTTTATCTAAATTCCTCAGGCATGCCCTCTGTCTAACATTGAGTCTTCAGAAAACACAAGCACTGATACGACAGGCATCTATTCAGCTTTCTAATTATGTAAGTACAAGTATCTGTCACTCAGATTTTGGCAATTTCAAACAATAGAAATTAATCTGATAAGAAAGGGAGAAGGTGAATTTTTATGCTGCAGTTCTCTCAGAAGACAGGGAGAATTAAGCAGAAGTTTTTGTGATCTTAAAGGCAAACTGGATGACACTTTGAAAGACATATATAAACCCAAGGTAGTAATTGACAGAGATGGCAGTGAGGTTTTTTTCAGAGTAATCAAAGTTTCAGGTTTTTTCTTTTTTCTCTTATTTGTTTATCTAACATTCAAATCTTTAACAGACAATAAGAAGAACTTCTTATGAAAGACTCTGCTTTCATCACTGAAAGGAGTGCCTGAGACATCTTCTAGAACAGATTCAGCAGCACATAAAGAGAATTTTCCAGTCAAAGTTAAAGCAAAAGAAAATCAGGAGCATAGTGTGTCCTCTTCCCTGTCATGCTGATGGTTACTTGGCACACTGATATATGTTTACCCACGGCTGCCTATCCCAGTTTGCCCACAATGGCTGCCTTGACACGAAGATTCACTTGGCAGATGTTTACTTGCATCACCTTCAGGACCCCAGTGAGTTACCTTGACTGAAAGTCAAGCCAAAAAGATTCAGTGTTTGCCCCTTTCGGGTCCCATTCTGTCTCCTCAGCAGCAAACTACTCCACTCCATTCAAAAATCAATTTAGTTGCAAGGTCATATGGAAATAGCTCACGGTATGAAAAGCTTGAGACTGTCTGAGCAGAGGCCTTTGGATTAAGCAAGCAATTGACTGCCTAAAAGCTTTGGCCATGCTTCACATGCAAAGGACTTTGTGCCCATCTCCTGCACAGCCAGAGCATAAAACTTGAGACATTCCGTGTCGTAATCAATCAAGCTCAGCGGACACAGCCGCTCTTGGCACTCCAGCTGGTTGTGCTCCCACTGCATTTGCTGCATACTGGCAAAGTATGACAACTCACATGGGAAAAGTGCTGAGTAAAAAACTGTCTTTGCATTTGCACAGAGCAGTTTTTATTATGCTATGAGTAAGGGAAAAGAGAGTTTAGGGTTTTGAAGGTTTTTTCATTTGCATTTCTTACACTCGTTGGAAGCTTGGTTTGGAGGTCAGGTGTCCTCCCCTAAATTGGCCAGATGTTTTACTTCGTGTTTATTCCTTGTATTTTCCAAATAACTTATGAATAATTGTGAAGCTGATCTGAAGTGATGATTTGTCAAAACATAATCACATAACACAACACAGGCCAGGTTTTAATTGTGCTTTAACTGGAGCCCTTGCAGCCTTAAAAAAATAAAGCAGGGATTTTTTCACTCGCAACCATGAGCTACAGACATAAGTAGCCCTGTGATGAGCTATCAGTGGGGAAGGCCCACCAGATGAGAGGAATAGAAGAGAAATTTTGTTTATTTCTGCAATCAAGACAAAGTGAGCTCAAAATCCCAAATGAAAAACTTTCCACAGAACTTTTACACAAAGATCAGAGACTTTTTCTTGGGATGTACCACTTGGGAATTTGTGGTCCTTGTTCCTACCACAGTTGTGTAATTTTAACATCCCACAGAGCTGACAGACTTTGACACTAACAACCGTGCAGGGAGTAAAACAGATTTACAAGTGGCAGTGACCTTTTCATCAAGGGAAGTAAAGTAGACTCAAATCCACTGTACCCCCGACTCACAGTCCTGACAACATCATTCAACATACAGTAGGAAAAGCACTTCAGCAAAAGTTTATGAAAGTGACATTGACACAGCACAGGACATAAGACTGATCCCACCAACATGTTGGGAGTTTTAAGTAGCACCTTTTTTTTTTATTGATATTTGAAGTATTTTCTGCTTTTGTAGTTTAGTGTCAGCCAATTAAAATACACCAGCACCTTTGTAATTACAAACATATACATATTTTGGCAATCCTTCTAGTAAAAAGACTGATAAATAAATATTAAACTATATTAAACTAAAAAAAATTTAAAAATTTTAAAAAATTAAACTAAATAAATCCATAATTTAATGTTCCTACCAGCATTTCTTCATGTTCATCTTAGACACCCATAACGCTGCGCTGCCTGGACAGGACTTATTCACTGTCTTGGATCTTGTTACCCTAGCAACTAATAGCCAAGCTGGCTTCAAAAAACGTAATAGAGGTGGCCTCTCTGATTTTTAAAGGAAATTGGCTACTGTAAACCCAGTGAATGCATGTTTTAATTGCGCTCTTCATGGCTGAGAATCACTCCCTCAGCATTTCTTCACAGTTAATAACAGTTTTATTCATCTATGTGGTTCGATGTGTAGATACAGTAAAGGAAAACTCCTCTTGATACACATTTGAAGCATATTTGATTCATTTTTAGGCACCTAAAAGCTAAAAATTACATTGTTATTTGTTTATGAAGAATCTCTGCAATTTCATTTTGATTTAAAATAAGGCTTTTATTTTAAATTTCTCGGAGGGTAAGAATAGTTTACTAAGGAGAATTATACAAGTCCAGTTAAGAAAGGTACTTCATCTTCAAAAGAAAGAAAATTGCTAGACGAATTTATGGTAAAGGAAATTTTTCCTATCGATCAAGCCCTCAAGGGGCGTTAACAACACTTAAGGGACCAAAGTGCAGAAGATGGCATAGCTGACGCAGAGAGAGGAGTCGGCAAGAGAGCTGAGCAGGGCTGGAAGGAAATGGAACACTTTAACATTACATCCCAGTCATACCAAGGTCCATTGACCCTCTATGCATTCCAGATAATTAATTTACAACACATTAAACCTCTGTGTGAAGAAGGATGTTATGCATCAATTGCATAGGAATAAGAAGTGTTATTGATTTAAGATTTCTATTGTATCATGCACTGACAGAAAGAAACAATGTAGTGGTGTTTTAAAGACAAAAAATCCCTTTTCTGAAGGACAAGTTTGCTAAATAAGTGCACTTTACACTACATTTAACTGAAGTATAGTTGACACCCAAAAATAAATGCTGTCAGGAAAGAAACCCTCAGCATAATTAGGAGAATATGGCGTGACTGGATAATATTGGCATTCACTCTAGGAAACAAATACTTTGAGGTGATAATGCTCTCTTTTACAGTAAGAGTTTAAAGTAGGAAAACACATTGACAAATATTATTTAATGAATAAAATATGAGTGAACCAGTTCCATTAATACAGGATAATGTCTAATGAGATTCAAGCTCATTTTCCTCATAGAATCATTTTGTACTTAACATGTAAAAGAACGAGAGTTGCACTATAGCAAAGTTAGGTTCATGAACATCAGAACCAGTTTAATTTACATTTTCTTTAAGTTACAATTTTCAGATGACAGTTCAGAAAATTCAGAAGTTCTGGTGAAAGTTTTGTACTGCTTAACATTTCTTATGGCAGTTTAACTTCCCAGGAACACAGGGTGCTAAGAAAATCTGCCCTGTGTCACTCATAACTTTCTGCAAATATTTAACGTCCATTTCAGACTTGGAGTGGTTAGAAGGAGACGTGAATCAGGCTACATGTAAAATACTCCCATGCAAAAAAATAGCCAAGAAACTCATTTTCAAGCAAGTAGCAGCAAGGGAGAGAGAAAACACAGAGAAGCCTTTACCTGATCTCAAGTACAATAAACCTCACAATATGGAGGGGAGGGTTAGCTTCCTGATAGAAAGCTGGATGGTGTTTTGGATTTGGTATAAAACACTCAGAGAATGTATGGAAACACTTGGAAAGAGTGTATGAAAGGTCTAAAATAAAGCCTGGAATTTTGCAAGCAAGCAAAGTTACTCCAGCCAAATTGAAAACAATATGGAAGCATCCCAAACATAGCAGAGAAGTCAAAGCATCACAGGACTCAAATAGAAAAGTGTGAAGAATCTGAGCTATAAAAACAGGAGAGTGCCCAAATAACTCCAGATGAACTTGTGCACGGTGGACAATAGTATAAACCATGAAAATCTGTGTTTAGGTTTAAGAACAGAAATTTACATTTCTCTGCAAGAGTTTCTGGACAGCTGCAAGTGTACACAGTAGTGGCAAAGTGGATGGCAGTGGCAATATTAGATCCAGAACCCCTTTGTAAAACCAAACCACATAACCCCAAGCCAAAAAAAATGATAGCTTGAAAGCCAGCCATGAACACACAAACAATATGAAGGCAGCAATGCAGAGACCACCAATGCAAGAAAGGCTGCAGCTGTCAGGAGGTAAAAAAATGAGCAATGAAGTAATTCATTTCAAAGAAAGATAAACTTTTCTTCAGCCTTAAAGTTGGCTAATCAGGTACTTCTGCAAGAAACCTAGTAGTTTCTCTCAATAGTACTGTCAAAACTGAAGTCAAGAGCATTATTCATCACAGGTACTAATAAAGAATTTAATGTCAGTGCTCTCCAAGAGTGAAGAAAACCTTTGGCCTTAGTCTACATGTGTAAAAAGTTACGTATCTGATTTATGGAAAGTTTATGTTAACTGAAACTAGCTATAAAATACTTACTGACATTCCCAAAAGGAATCTGATAAGCACCATTATCTCACCCTCGCTTGAAACTGCATAGATTTTTTTTCAAATACAAATAGTTGATTAAAAAAACTAAGCAAAATTTGTTGCCAGCCATGCATATACTGGATCCTTTGATACAAGCCCAGTGGAGCAATGTACTTATCCCTTAAATGACAGTTGTATCTATCTGATGTTTATTCCCTCTTCAAACGTTTCTAGTCACAGGCAAGGATCTCAAATGTCAGAGAAAATCAGGGTATTACCTTAGGTTGTTGTGCTCCTCAGTTTCTTGAGGTGGCCCATATGAAACCCTTCAGCGGGGCTGCAGGCACCTGTTAGTGCCTTTTCACTGGTGCCAGTGACCAGCTCTGCAATCCCTCACATGGGACTGTTGGCCAGAGACTTAACACAACAAACTGTGCTCTTCCCCAGGCTTAGGATCACACTATCAACTTAAATAACAGTAACCAAAAACATCCTTGGCAGTTCCCTGATGAAAAGATTTCCTAATACCCATGCCAAGATCAGCTGTACACATACTAATAAAATGCAAACTGTCAACTGAAGGAATAAAGGAAATATTATAGGCGTGACTCCTCTATAACCCACGTGAATTTTCTGAAAACATAATGTGTTTTTTCAGGAGTGGTACACACCAAAGGGGAGAAAGCTCCTGTTTTGCAGCTCCAACAGACCCAGTCTCAACTCTAAGCAAGACAGCAACCTCCTCTCCCAAAAGACTTGCTGATTCATCAAAGAAATTTTGCAAGTAGGGGCATCACATTTTCCTTTCTGCACACATTGAGACATTCCCAGGATTTATATGCTATAACAGCCAAATTATTATTCATCCAGAGCAACTAAACATTCACAGTGCAGAAGATAAAAATTTTAAAAATTAATTTATTTGGGTAGATATTTTACTGAAATTTTACTGAAATAATTTATACTTCATTTAAGAATTTAATTCTTTGACATTAGAATTTGAAACATAACAATCAATGGTAATTATCATCTAGAAAAGTAATTAAAATGAAATTTAAAATATCTCATGTCTATCCTTAAAAAATGAAATGAAGGGCAGGTCTATTGCTGTTATAGAATCAGAAGGGAAAAAAGTTTCTTATCATCTGAGAACTCCTCAGATGTAAATATGCTACAATATTGCAGATTTCAGTATTTAAAGTGATATTTCACTATTTTCCTGGAGCAAATGATAGCATTATTTTTTACTGGGGAGGGATGGGAAGAGGGGAGGGAACATAGCAAAATTTTAAAAAACACAAAACAAAACTCCAATACTCTTCATTTTACAGTGAAAAATATGAAAAAAAGCATGCACATTCAACTTAAGTGTACCAACCTTAACTGTCTGTAGCTCAAATGGACAAAATGATGAAGGACTGTAAGGAAAAGCAAAATAAACTGATTTCCTAGGGGAATGTGCCGCATCCTCTGATGGGTAACAGCAAGAGAAGATATTCCCTCATACTTTACATATTCAATGACATTATTTCCCCAATCTGTATCAGAGTTATTATGTTACTTAGTAGCCTTTTCAATGATGAGATGGCATTAATAAATAACCTGGGCATGTTTACCCCTCACTAAATTATAATCAACAGTTGATTCCAATTTTTCATTTGTTTTTCTCTCCCTGTATGGCAAAGATGAAGATCTCACATTTCATTCACTTGTATGGATAATCACAGTACTGTTAACTCCTATTGCCACAATCAGGGAAAAGTTCTTTTTCTTCTTGGCCTACAAGGCATGACCCAGTCTCATGAAACAATATTGCACTATTTTAGAACCCTTTTTTTTCCAATGAGCTGGTTCTGTCAGTCTGATGAGAATTTTGAGATTCCCCTTGGCAAACATGACGGTGTGTTGAGGAAGGCTGCTACACCAAGGCACAGACTCCCTACTCACTGCTACCTCCTGTTCCTTTGCCCACTGTGTGCCATGGCAGCCATGGCACATCCCACAATGAACACTTCCACCACATCCAGCTGCCCCACAGTTACATGGCTGTAGGAAATGGAGATCAGTCAAGGAACCTGGTCCAGAGGAGACAACAGAAAGAGAGGCCCAAGATCTTAATCAGGTGAGACAAGGCAACCATGGGAAAAAATGCATATGGCATTTAATGATGGCCAAATATACTCTGAAAAAAAGTAGTAAGTTCACTTAAATATAAATATACTTTTGCTTATTTCACAAGTTAATATTTTCTCACTCAGAAGTAGGAAAAAAATCTATATTACAATATTAGCATTTTTATGGGATTGAATTTCTGCTTTCCTGTGCTCTGTTAAGTGTTTCATGCCATGCATTTTGCCATGGATCCTGAGCACCTGACTGATCAGACTTGCACCCTGTATGCTGGTGGTATACAGCTGATGCACAGATGGTCACATTTGTTCTGATGGACTCAAATGAACACCCACTTGTGAATCCATCATATACCTCTCAGTGACTCCTTGAGATCTAGCTGGTGGCAAAATTACATTTAAAGCGTGGTGACACAGTGTTTAGTTGGAATTGCTGAGACAGCTCAGAGGTTTGGGCTGATTTTTGGTTCCAGTGATTTGGGCTGGTTTTTGGTTCCATTAAGAGCAAATTATTTACTGCACAATAGGGTGTTTCTCTACTCAGATTTTTTAAATTATTGCAGAGGGATTATTTGCAATTGCAAAGATATGAGCCAGATCTCCATTAGGTGCACATTGCTAGAGTTCTATGACGTTTATTTATCCTATAGATATATATATTTATATGTGAACTGTGTACATTTGAAAGACTAGCTGTCTGCTATATGAATCAGGGCATCACACACATACATCTAAGTGTGGGGTTATCTTTAAATGCTGTTAGTTTTATGGAAATCCGTATCCTGCAGTCCCTTCTAAAAACACTTTGCTAATGGATTATCGTTGCAGTGTGTTTCTTGTTAGTGGTATGTTCTGTTATTGCCCAAATTGATGGTTTGGTCCAAATGCTCCAAATGATGGTTTGATCCCACCCCATGCTGTCAATCTACCCTGAGTCTACTGTCAATCCTTGCTTAGGCCCACTGCATGTTTGGAATTCCACTTCGGAAATCCCCTAAATTTGATTTGATTAGTCCATGTGACCCAATTTCCCCCCCCCACCCATCTCCCTCATTGGATGATGATTTTGTGAACCCTGCCTTTTACCCTCCCCAGGATATCTCCAATTAGCTGATGCTTTGTACCCTCCCTTTGAACCACCTCCATATTTCAGCTGTTGCACACTCGCATTTTCTGTCTTTGGCCCCCAAGATTCCCCAGAGCAATAAATCCTCTATTATCCCATGCAAAAGACCTCCCTCTCATCCTTGCCTCCTCAGAGCCCAGACTGACAACCAAAAAGCTGTAGAGTAAGTGCTCTAGTCACACCTGGGGTCACCCTGCTCCTGGGATGTGACCCACTCCTGGAGCAGGCCAAAGTGATAGAGCCAGACAAGCTCCAGCCCATGTGTTAGAGTATTATGTATGTAATAACTGCAGCATCAGGCTCAAATAGTAATTCAGACTTTCAAACTAGATGAAAGAATGCAAAGTGCAGGCAGATAATAGGGTTTTTTTAAAATATTCACTCATACTTCCTGTGTTCCTCTCCGGAATTCATGGGTCATTATTCTTTGTAGCTCTTTTTTCTTCAGAGTAAGACTGTGGAATGAAGTCCACATTCTGAAATTACATACAAATATGTTAGAAAAATGGAGTGTTTGAAATCAATTCTAATGTTAAATGCAAAGGACATTCTGGGCTCATTAAGTAAAAATATCTCATTTAATGAGCAGGAAAGCACTGGAGCACACTGAACCCTGACACAAAGCAAATTATTTAAGTGATAAATTATATTTTATGGGGAATGTAAAAGTTAATAATACTCAGGGGTAGGGTAATAAATGCAGAGGTGTAACTAACTTCATTGACTGCTTTACTTACAAACATGCCATATGTACCTGGTTACTTGAAAGAGTAATAAAAGGAATTGGCAGAAACTCCAGGAACCGAAGATTCACACAGAGACCTTTGTAGCATTCTTTTACACTAACCAGCCTGTGTTTTATGCTTTTCAAACTCATTATTCTACCCCCTCTTTCACTTTAGAATATATACCTCCGGTCTTTGCTTTTCACTTTTTGTCAAATATTTGGTCTTGCAATCATTAAAACTGGAACCTTCTACATAGAGACTAATAAACACAGTGCTCATTTACCTGCAATGATGCCCCAGAAGTGACCTGAAGCTTTACTTGAAGAGACTCAGTCTATGCTGCAGGAAAACAGTGGATCAACTATTAACCCACCACCCTTCTAGTGTGTGTAAGTTCAGTAGCACTGAATCTCCTGATATTTTTGTCCTCAGAGATCCATGCAACAGACCAGGCCACGAGGATACAGCTCCCACATACACCTCTGCACATTAACATAAGGGTTGTCACCATGAACTTAACTGTCTGCATTAAAATCCTTTCTCTACATTTCAATGGTGTAAAGGAAACAATTCATACACTTCTAATAGAAATCAACAGAGGAGGAGTCTGCTCAACCACAATTACTTCCAGTGACTATTTCCTTAACCCTAAAATGGAATGTGCATTACCAAGATGATCCTTTTTTTTTTTCCAATTTTCTTCTCCCTTTACTTTTACAAGTCAGCAGGTAGTGCTTTATTCCCACTGGTGGTTACCCTGAATTGGTACAGTTTGCACATGAATGAGACATTCACACAGCATGAGTATCACATTTGTCAGAGTCTTCCAGCAGAGTTGTATAGAAACAATCAAATTAATTATGAAAGGATATAAATTTTATCCACTGCATTGAAAATTACCCACATATGTGCAAATTTTAGGAGCTAGGGTTTACATTCAATTCTAAGTTAAAGTAACTTAACTTTAGGCTGCTTTTTAGCCTGCTTTTTAGTTTGCAGTCTTGTGATGGTGATCAGTGATCTTACAGCACCATATTGGTGAGCTTAAGCCATCACTTTCAATCTGGAAAGTAAGGAAAAAAAAAATCTGAAAAGCAAAGTGCTCTCTCAAATAAACCCACCACACTAATCCAAATTCTTCATTTACGGTTGAACTCAATGATTTAAAAAGTCTTTTCTAACCTAAATAATCCTATGATTCCAGTAAGTAACAATAAAGGCAATGGCACATAAGATACTATTTTCCAGCAGAAGAAACATGCCTTTCACAGGTAACATGACTAGAAATACAGGCTGTGGGGACCTACAATGATTACATTGCATGATTTGTAAAATGGCAAGTCTGTAAGCCTGCAAAGGAAAATAGAAGTCTCATTCAGATGCATTATAAACTTTTAAATAGCTGTTTATCCAAATTATTCTCTTTCTAAATACACAGATAACTTACTACTGTTACATTTTAGCTTTTTGACTCAGTCATGAAAGGTCCAGAATTACCAGGTGGTTTTGAGATTCCAGAAAGCCTGCATTTCAAACAGAAGCTGAAATTTTGAACTTATCCAGTGACTTCAGGAACAGGGATTTTCAGGAAAAACTGTAATTATTGTACTTATCTTTAGTTGGAAGGACCAGGAACTTCAGCAGACTTTTGTATGTCTGCATGTGGGTGCATATATATACATGTGTGTATATTCTGTATACATCAGAGACAAAAAAAATACAGGTTCATGGCATGAGAACAGTAATAAAAACAATATGCTCAACCACTTAAAAATATTTTTAACTTTAATTTAATATTTTATTGTTTTTAGCTGAGAGTTGAAGCTGTAGGTAGCTAAGGCATGAAAAATCCTCACACCAATTTGTATATCTATCTTCTGATTTGTATCTATCCAGAAGACAGAATCAGAGGTCTGATTCAGAACTGAGTCCTTAATATCTTGCATGAGCAGCAAGTACTTTTATAAAGAGATAAAGAGTTATTCCCCTTTTCCAAGCATGACTGTGCTGCCTATAGAAGTATTTTCATGGGGTTCCTAGCCTAGACTCTCTTGGGAGACAGATTAATATTTAGTCTTCCCCACAAAGTAAATAACACTATTTTCACTGAAATATCTTTTAAAAAATGAAGGAAGCACTGCACTTCCTTTAGGAGAACTTCAAAATGGTGCAGGGTGCAAGAGGCTATATAAAGTTGGGAAGCTGAGGGACAGAAGGGATCAGTGTGTTCTCCACTGAACTTACCCATGAACTTGCAGCACACTTGATTACCAAAAACATGTCATCTGCGTCTTCTAAACCAGTAGATGCTGCTATCTCTACTTCTCCAAATATTGAATTTATGTTTTCAGTTATATGTAGAATAACTAATGCACTGGTGCCAGTCAGATACTTTATATCACCAAACCCCTGCAAGCAAATTTGTTTTACACAGCAGTTGAATGAAAAACATCCTGTAGAGAGTGTGAGCACAAGGGAATGAGAACAGAAAACAGCACTAGCAACATGATTTAAATTAAGCGAACATTAATACCTCCAAGACATTGCATTACTGCTTCTTACACTTAGTGGGAAAAGCTGTAATTTACATGTACAATATTTTTAACATCATCTATTAATAAGACGTGTATAGTTACTCTGTTCAATTGATACTGGAAAGAAAAGACTTATTTGAAAACATATGCTGCAATAATTAAAATGCTATTATGCTGACCATGCCTTTGTTTGAGGAACTCCTACTGTCTGTATTGGCTGGGATCAGCATTGATTATGTGGAGTGATATAAAGATTTGGGGAGCTAATAACAATCAGGTAGGATCTCAGTGTATGCTATAGGCAGCCAAGATAAATCACAGGAAGCCTAGATCAAAGCCGGTTTATGAAAAAGTTTGTTTTTGTATTTAATGACTCAATATAAAGCACACAAACAGAAAACTCTTCAGAGATTTAAGGCACATGGAAATGCCATAAACATCCCATCCTGTACATCTGTAGAATCTCCCTATGCAGTGAGAAGGATGTCAGCATACAAAGAGGGGAGTGAATTCAATCTGTCAAGTACTTACCATGCATATTTACCAACAGTAGACATTTCTTTGAATTAGTAAAACTATTTTTAAAGCGGGAGAAAACCCCATAACAATATAGAACTTTTATTCCTTCCCCTTGAGGAGGGTAGTTCAGTGATGCAATAGGGTCAACTGCAATTTAGTTCCCATTCAGGGTGGGTCAGTTGCCTCTTGGTTCCACCTCAGGTATTTATTTATTTATTCTGACTTACTTTCATAAAACTTCTATGGACTGTAATAAGATTTTACATCACCTGCTGTGGTCCTTTCTAGGTGCATTTTTTCTCCTGAATTCTGATGTCCCACTATTTGAACCTCTGCTGTCTTGATCCTGGCCCTTAACATCCCAAAGGCTCCCTGGATATCTGGAAGTGATGCAGGCTTGAAAGAGTCCTGACAAGGTTCAAGATGGCCTCAACTTCAGTCATGTTGAAAGGGCATGCCTGAAAGCAGCATCTGCTCTGTATATTCAATAATGAGGACATTTATTGCCAGCATTTCCTCCTCTGCACATAAGACAAAAGCTCGTTCCTGTCAGTGAACACAGGAGAGCCCCAGAAGCAGCTTGGGAAGCCACAGAGCACCGTGTGCTGCCATCCAGGAGCAGGGCTGAGATCCAGCCATGGATCCTGGCTGCCAGCACTCTGCTGCTCCTTTAGAAGCCAGTGCTGAACGGAGCTGAAGCCTGATGCATTAGTGGGATTTTGGCCCCAATGAATAAATGAGAGCTTTTTGCTGAGAATCATGCAACCGAAATTTGTACCCTGAGTGACTGAATCCAAACATTTGTCTGATTTCAAGTGAGAAGCCCTGTTGACTATCCATCCCCACAGGACTTCCCACACACCTGTGATCAGGAGAGAAGCTCAGTTTATGTAAACCCTTGCCCATGAGTCAGGGTTGAGTAAACAAAGACTTTTTCATATTTTCTGCAAGCATTCCACTGTTAATACACAGCATGCAACATTTGTTTCTTATTAAGCTGTATTTTCATGTCTTTGCTTTAGTAATTTAGCTCTTTCTAATACTCTTTGTTCCCTTTTTTAAGCATTGCAT
The DNA here is from genome assembly GCF_049639895.1 of Pseudopodoces humilis. Classification (NCBI taxonomy): domain Eukaryota; kingdom Metazoa; phylum Chordata; class Aves; order Passeriformes; family Paridae; genus Pseudopodoces; species Pseudopodoces humilis. The sequence goes on from NC_142209.1 coordinate 10,223,572, forward strand.
TAACTTGCCTTCCTGTAACCTCTGTACAGCTTTCTCTGTGATTGTTGTAACAATTTGTCCTATTCCACAGCACAGGGATTAATTGAGTCTCGAGTTATTATCTTGTCCTTGTTTCTTTCAGACTAGTGGCCTCTGAATTTTATTTTTTTTCAAAACAGATGGAAGACTAAAAAGACATCATCTTCACAGTAGCATAAAGTAATATTCAGGAGACACAACAATGGCTGTTTATTGCACCTTGCACAAGCTGCTTTCATTACCTTCAGATTACTAGTGTTATTCAAAAAACATTCATTTACAGCAAAGACTGTCCATGGACAGTTACTGAAACTTTCATACACAGCATTTTGTCCTAGATTGCAAGAAAGTGTATTCTACTCTTTGTCTATTCAAAAACTGATTTATTCAAAAGAAGCTTCAGTTATTTACAGTTTTGATTACTCTAATACTATGATGGCTTTTGTTAATCTAAATTAAATAAACTTATAGCAATTGAAGTGAAATGAATCTTGCAACTTAGTAGTGCAATAGCAGTGTCACCACAAACATATTGCCACATTTAAGTGTGCATTTTTGCTGAAAATATATGAAAATTCAGTCTGCTGGCCACACAGTGTAGTTTGCATGAAAGCCAAGAGGGCCATGGCAGCACGGTAGCAACATTACATGGGAGGATAGGTAGCCTAGGAGAATATTTTAAATGTCTTGTTCTGTTCGTTTGGGGTTTTTTTATCCCCTCTAAGTATTTCTCAAATGCTTCTGGAACAATAATGTTACTGCACTTGCAGAAGGCACAAGACAAGCTAAAGAGACGATTATTGGCTATTTGTTGCAGAGTTTTACACAAAGATACAGCTGAGCTGGGGCCTCACTGGAGGTGATGCTGGGAGGGGGAAAGGGTCCCAGTGACTACTGTCTGGCCACTTAAAAGACACCAGCTGAGAAGGTGGAAAACAGTAGTAAAATGTAGAAACCGTGATTTTTTTTGTATACTTCACAACAGAACTATGAAATCTAGTTCTAGAATGATACTAGTGCCACTACTGACTGTTAGTTCCTAAATTAGTTTCTCTGCACATCGTATTTTTCAGAAAGTTTACATGTATTGTTCCATTGGCATAAATAGTGTAAGATTGCTTAATGCCACATTTCAACTCTGATAACCATATTTCAAATACAAAGGTGTTGCTACATCTCATACAGCTTCCCACTACAAAACAAGAAGGTTTCTTCTTCAGATTCTACATCTATGTAATTAATTTTCTCAACAATGTGGAAAGTAATTCCATTTGCATGCTATAGGGGCATGGAAATACACATTTGGGTATATACCTCTCATTTCCATCTCACACAGTTACAGAGTGCACTCCAGTCTTCCCAGGTTTTTTCCACATGCTGGATAACTCCTATGTGCTCCTGTTATGTTAATGCTTGCTACAATTTTGAGACTGCTTTTCTAAGTACCAAAGATGTCTGAACGCATTTGTTTCTAAACAAGAGAGAGTCTGTGACAAACACATACTGAATAGCAAAAGGAGGCAGAGAGGCTAGGGGATTGGAAATTAAAAAAGGGAAAAAGAAAAAAGGAACAAAACATAGCAGAACAGCCTATCTGAATGACCTTGATACAGAATCTGCTATTTAGCTACATACAGGGCTTCAGCTATTCATTCTATTTTACTTCTTTTGGATGATGCCACCTCTGTTAAAGAAGAAATAAATTTGGGTGGAAATAATTAGATTTTATCTGAAAGAAAAAAGTGACTTAACAGTGGCAGTACAAAATCTCATGTGTCTCTCCGATAAAGAAAGAATTTGTATACAACCATAAATTTTTTATGTTTCTATCAAACATTGATAATAAAGGTTTTAATATTTATAGTTACCCTTGGCCAACTCTGAGAGTTCCCTCTCCAGTAGGGTACACTCACAGAGGTACACATTGCCTTTGGGTACCACTGATTGGGACAGTAAGTACATGGTGGATTTCCCTTTGGAATATAGCACTGATATCCAGCTCTTCTTAATCTTCTTAATATTCAGTTTTACACATTCCTCTGTAATCAGCTCTATCCTGAATTCTAATGAGTTCTGGTTTTACACTGGGAGCGGTGTCTTTTAACAATCAATGTTATTAAAATGACCCTTGACAGTGCATGATTCCACAGTGGGGATTTTCAAAGCTATGTACAAAAATACATTTCATTACCACTTTAATACAGAAGTTTAAAATCAGAACTCCTCTCTGCCTTGTTCAAAGCAATTTCTCTAGCTTTGAACAGCTGCTTGGCACACCACAGTGACTACAGCAAGATTTCAGCTCTCCTTCCATGGTGGCCCAGCGTCTCAGAGCAAAAGAGGAAATGCAGCTCTGGAGATTGGATAGCTGATAGATTTATGGTCACTGGTCTGAACACAGCCCAGGAAAGGACTGATTAAAGGGCTTCATGATGCAAGGTGCTCTGTGTTGGTTAGATTTTTTATTGCATTGTTATAACTTCATGGGAGTTATTTAATGATCTTTTAACTAGTTTTATTGCTTACTGTATATAAGAACTACCAAACTGCTGGCATAGATAAAATATGTTAGGAAATGAGTTTCATCTCACTTGCCTTTTTATTGAACAAGTGAATCTCTCTCAAGTTTCTATCACACAGCAAATGTACCTAATACAGAAGCAAGGAGATTACACAGCCCTCTCTCATGAGCATCTGAACTGAGTACTGGTTTCTAGATGGAGCCTTGCTGGGACTCTGGGAAGGCAGCAGTTTGCACTGACAGCACTTGCATGTGTCTCACTGAACAAAACTGCGACATGCAGATCTCTGATTCCCCGGCTGCTTACTAAGGAAGGGAAAACACACTGCTTTAAGGTTTTACTTTTCTTAAAGCTGCAATCAAGCTACAAAAACCTGCGCTTTGAGATAGGCAGAGAGAATAAACAAAACGGAAACCAGGCATAAGGGAAGTTTTCATCTGTCCGTCTGTCGGGATTTTGTTGTTTGGTGTGTTTTCTTTAAACATAGTAGTAGAGAAGATTGGCAGCTGCTGTGCAGGTAACTATGAGTTTAGAAGCCTGCTAGCAATAAAAAGACTGTTTAGAATGAGCAGAAAGGGTACTTCACAGTGTAAAATGGAGTAAGGTAAATATAGACCCCTGAAAATCAAATAAGGAAACCTTGAAACTCCTTACCCACCCTGCAGTTTCAGCTCTAATTTGTTCCGTCACAAAGCAGAGTTCAAATATTTAAAAAAGTCTAATGTAAAACAGAAATCCCAGGCATTCCTATTCAACAGCAGTTTCCTTTTCTCCTAAACATCGTGAAAGGAAGACCAAAGAAATCAAAAGATTGTTTCAAAAACAAAGGAAAAGAATGTTCATTCCAGAAGAACATGGTGCCTGCCCAGTGTGAAAAGCATTTCCCCTTTGACTTATTTCCATTATTAAGAGTAAATAATCAAACTAATCCCAACGGTGGATTTAAAGTAAGCAAGGCAAAAACAGCAATGCTTCACTTGAAAAGATTTACTAAACATAACTAAACAAATCCTAAGTGGAATTTGTGAGCTTGCAGTAGCATTTAGGTAGAAACATGTTTATCTGGATGACAGTAGATGATCCTTAACATGGAATTGTATCACAAAGGAATGCTTTGAGAAAAGAATGAACCCTACAAATAAAACTTGCAGCACAAAGTAGTATGAGAACTTTGCCCACACAATTTTATTATTGTTGTCCTTTTGAGCTTATGTCATTTGATTCTACCCCACCTCTTCAGCAGCTTGCCACTTTGTAACAAGACAACTTCTTTATCCAAAGACAGAAGTTCGATTGGCATGGGCCCCCACCTTTGCCTATGCCTGTGTTTCTGAATGCTCCAGGGTCTGGATTGAAAAGAGCCATGATTTGCACTCCCAGGTGTGGCTAAAAGGGCTCTGGACAAATTGAGAACTGGGGGGCCTAGAGCCAGCCTAGGACAGCTACAGCCCCAAGCTTCTCAGCTTCTCTCAGCCCCTACGGTGAGGACTCAAAAGTTTGAGAAGTTTTTAGAACATTCTCTTTCAGCAGACGTTCAGCACACCACAGAACAGAATCTCTTGGTCTCATCTCCTAATAGCATGCATCCAAAATGTAGCTTTGAGTCCAGGCCCTGAATAATGAGAAAGGCCTTTAACCCATTTGAAACTTAAATTCACTAGGGGGGCTTAGTGATCTGTAAAACAAGTCTGGAGGACACTAATGCTTTCCCCCTAACACTCAAACCAGTGTAACTTTGTGGCCTTAAACCTCCTTTATACCAGTGCTACAGACATGAACTGAACTGTGTCCTTGCCTGAACTAAACTGGCATTTCTCAACCACTCAGCCCTTCACCCAAGAATATCTGTAGTTTAACTACTCCCTAGCAACTTTCTCTCTCATTATAAATACACCTAAATATGTGTGATGAGTTTTCCTTCAGATATGCACTCCAGAAAGAAATATGACTAGCTAAAATGTCATTGTTGAAGAAAACCCGATATTACAGATTGTTTGGAACTCTCTGTAGAGAAAGAACATTACACATTCTAGAAAACAGCATTCTGTAAGCTTACCTCTAACAATCCCTCTCCTTTCCCTTTTCAATTCCTCTTTGAAAAGGAAAAAATGACTGGCAAATATCTTAAATACTATGATGCTCGCCAGTCCAGCAGTCTATTACTGAAATTGAAGCTTCAATATATCCTCTTGACATTAACTTCCTAGTTGAAGTAATACATATAATTTTTATGTCCAGGAAATTATAAAGAGGTGGTATTTACTACCACTTCAGATGACTGCAGAATCATTGATTTACAGCCAGTATAAAAATTGAAAAATATCTCTCATTGCCTCATTGATAGGTATTGAAATCCATGGAAACAAGAAAGAGTGTGGATATCAGCATCTATTATCCTATATTATCACGTTACTTCATCTTTCTAAATGTCTGTAAAATAATAATGGTTAGTTCTTTTGTTTATTCTTAGGCAACAAATCAGGTCACTGGAGATTTTACTATAGTAGTAGCTACTTCAGAAATATATTCAATAATCTGTAATGACTTGTGAAGTGAAAAACCCCTGAGTAAACTTCACATCTGTAAAGCTGTAAAAATGAACTGGTCATATACATTGATTGTCCTTTTAAAAAGCCTAACCTGTTTTATTCAGTTTATTCTAGGAGATAAATGGAAAATAATTTTTAAAATGAAAAATCTATGATCTTGGAAGTCTGGATGCAAAATCACTGAATTAAGCTATTAATAGTGTTGATGAAATGATTTATTTTTGTATAAAGACTGACAAAGATCATAAAAAAACCCCTAAATTTAATCTCTGATTCCTTAAAGGTTTACTTGAAGCCATATTGTATTTCTTGTTTTCCTGATTAACAAATCATCGCTGCACAAAGCAACACAGGTGGTCAGTCCCCTTGGACTCACATCAAAGGGGCCACCACGAAGCTTTAGATGTTATTCAAAAGCAATCTGAAACTTGTCTCTCACTGTTTGTCCCATCTATTGTACTTCACAGGGTCATCTTTAAAGGACTGTCAAGTTTGCAAAAAAAAAAAAAAACAACTTGTAAATGATGTTTCTAAAAACTGTTTCATAACTGTTGACTGGTTCACAAATGCTCTATTTTCAGAATATTTGCATCATAAATTATGTAATTTTAAAACTGTTTTTACGTGCAGCACTGTTTGCCAGCCTTAGACACAGGAAGAAATCGGTCTTTCCTAAAGGATAATTATATTAGTGTATATAGCCATATATATAACCATCTCTGTAACTGATGTCAACCATTGTGTATATAGAAAAGTTTAAAAAAAAAAACAGAATAAAACAAAGAAAACTAATTTTAAAGGTATAGATTTCAGAATAGCCCATTCTTCTCATAGCTCTTGCAACAATTTCCTAATATATTTTTATAAAATAGCAGAAAGAAATCAAATCAGTATTCCTTGGATCCAAATATGTTAGGGAGTTTAAAATATATTCTTAGAAACACTGCACATGAAATAACATTGCAATGTACATCCTACACTCATGGAGGGTTTCTTTTCCTGTATGAGGGTGTTTTAGGTTCTTTTTGTATGTTAACACTTTGAAGAGTACCGACATTTTGCCTTATATGTGCAATTACTTGAAAAGATCAAAGTCTTATTAAGTCCCCAGTTATTCCATCAATACCAACAGGATGTTTATAAACAATGACTCACATTGGCTATACCAAGAAGAAAACAGACTCACAATTCTCTGTAATAAACAAAGCCAACAACACTTTTCAGCTATGGAAAACTGGTTAAAGAGTTATGGGTAAGTTGTCATAGGAAGGAAAACACAACAGAGCTTCCCACTTTTAATAGACATGCAGGAAGCTGACTGCAGAACACTTTTTGGGTTTTTAACTTTACTCTGTGCACTCTAAAATGATCTGATATACTCTCTAGAGAGAGTTCACTTAAATCCATAATTATTCACACAGTGTTGAGGGATTTTTCAGCAAATAAAGCATTCATCAAATGTGGGTTTTGACAAAAACCTATTCAATTATTGCCAAAGTTACAGTTTCACCTCAAAATAACCACGGAATAAAGTTTGGGAAAAAAAAGCACAAGCAGTCCCTCCCTGGCCTGCAGGACCCCAAAGGTGAGAGCACTTCCCCACCAAAAACAGTGTTTGAATTCCTCTTCTGCTCAAGGGCCCTTGCTCCATGTCTCCCATCTGCTCAGAATGTGCCCAAAACAGTAAGCTGAAGGACAGTCTCCCTTGCTCCTGAGACATACAAAACACTGAACTATTTGCTGAAACAAAGGGTTCAGTGGTCCTACAGTTCACATTATCTCTTGGGAAGTAAACTCCAGCTGAGCTAGGACGTTTTAGATAAGGGGAGAATTTCACTACTGGTTTAATTTCCTGATGACATGCTAACATTATAAACTGGAGACCTTAAGACCAATGGTTAAAAGCCAGTGCAAGGCAGCCCAACAAACATCCTTTCGTTTTCAGACCACTTAAGCTTGCTGGGATTTTTGTTTGTGAGGTTTGTTGGGTATTTTCTAGGAAAATGTTCAGTGATGGAAAATGGAAAATGAAATAAATAGAACCATTTCATTAGGAAATACCAAAATGAAATTTCCCAATTTCCAAACCTTTTACTTAAGAACAAGGGGTGGGATGTCTGCAGCTCTGGAAGCACTGCAACACTGCAACAAGTCTACAATGAAGTCACCAATTTCTCATGAAAGTCTTCACCATGTAAGCATAGACAGCTTAAATATACTTATCATGTAGTTTTAAAAATGCACATCTCTAGGTTACGTGGTGAAGGCAGCACATTCCTGTAGAAACACCTTGCATAAAAATGTAAAGAGCAGCTCTGACTCCAGGACAAATATTGCATCACTCCTACACTGCAAAATACTATAAATATGTAAGTACTGTTGTGGAGATGCAAATTATATTAATGAGCTTTTGTTTTGTAGTCAAAAATTAATTTCTAATGCACATTGTAGGATTTCGTAATTTCAGTATTTAAATGTCTTATTTAATCAGAAAGCTTCCTTTTGCTAAAAATCGGTTTCCCTTTAAATAAATATTTTTTTATATATACTGTTGTTAGGGAAGTAACCATCTCTAAACAAAAAAATTCTAATTGAAGAATCGTATTAGAATCAAGGAAAAGTATTAATAAAAATGGATAGTGAAACAATAGCCTGAAACAGTTTGACTCAACCAAGAGTCTGTGTGTGGTCAATGCTTATAAACCAAACAGCAGAAAAGTGTGTTCTTACATTTATTGTAGTGCCTGGAGCAGTTAAATTGACTTCTTAGGAGGGTAAACATTGTGTCTACCCAGTTGACTGTGTAGTCAATATCAGCAGGAGCAAAGGGGGCTTTTTCTAAACTAGGAAAGCAACTCCTCAGTGAGACTAATTAATTTCTCTGGAAACGTCCAGGATATTGATTTGAGATTTGAAAACATTGCTGATGTACAGTAGTCAGCTACACATGAATGAGAGTGATCTTTGATGGAACTTTAAAGAAATGGAGCAAGCAGTATTTTTCAGTCTGGCTTCCACTGTTACACAGCAGACAGCTGAACTAAGCAGTAGAAAACCTGAAATTTTTTACAAACAACTTCAACTTAATTACAGCTCAGAAAGCCCCATGATTTTCTGCAATCTTAATCTACCAGATTTTTGAGACATTCACTGAAGATTTTATGATATATAAGGAAACATAAAAGCCTGTGAACTACCTTTTTTCCCACCCTGACAAGCCCAGTTTATCAGTGATCAGTGCAGAACCTGGTTTTTCTGATATCCAGGAGGTATGATGCCCCTACACTGACTGTGCTTAAAGCATGAAGGTGTGATAGTTTCAACAGCCAAAGTCTGCTTTGCTAACAATCTCTGTCTGAACACTCCTGAGTTGTGTTTTGCCTTAGACACACATAACAAGGATCTGTTTTAATCATTAGCAGTAAAACATTCCTTCCTATATTAAAATAAATTGGTGTTAAGACACAAAATTCATTTTTCAGAGGATGTGATTATTCATATTCAAACTGCTTGAGGAAGGGATTGTGAAGATGCCCCTCCACATCAGTGCAGTTGCTGAGTTTATGGCAGGGTTTAAGATGGGGTTCAGCCCCTGGGCCTCTGCTATGGGGACACCAAGCTGGGCCAGCCCAGCTGATTCAAGCTCAGTGATCTGTGCATCAGCCTCAGCTCCCTGACCTGCAGCTGAACTAGGTCCTCATCCATAGACAGTGCAGCCGCCCTAAAAGCCTTCATCAGAAGCTAAGTCCAGGCAACACAGAATCTTTGCATATAGAATCTGTCCCGTGCCCTGGACAGTGCCAAAGTTCCATGGAAGAATTTTCAAGACAAAAATCCCACAGCCCAACAAAGGTTAATAATGCAGAGAAGTTCAACATGGCCCAGTAACTGGAAGCAGGACAGGTGATATGGACTTCCTTGTGCAACAGTGGATGGACAGTGGGGGTCAGTCAGGAAAGGGGAGATAAAGAGAACTGGTTTGGCAGCTGCTGACATTAGTGATACTTTGCAGAAGGTATGAGATTGTATGCATCTCTAAGACTCACTTCTATGACTCACTTCTTTTCAAGCTATAAAATATCTAAATAGAATTAATTTTGAGAATCTAGTTAGTGCAGCCCTTTTGTCAAATGCAGCCTGAATGTATTTTTATGTGTGTTGGAGTTTCCTGTTAAATTATAGGGGTTTTTAATGGAAATGCTGACAGGACCTTAACCATTGCAGTGTGAACAAATGAATAACAATATACATATTCTTCTTGCTAATAAAGTTTTATAGCCTTGAAATTCAGTGTAGAATTAGTCGATCGATTCTAGAGAGAATTTTTGAAAGAAAGGCTTCATGGTGCTTTCCTCCTTCCATGATGCGAAAACAAATCATTCCAGTGTTTTAATTTATTATCAGGCTTTTACAGACACCTTTAGCTTTTTCCCCTAATGTTTTCTGCGGTCTGTTTATGACAGTATTAAAGACATAAGCACAATTTCAAAAGGCTGTAATGTCTTTTTCTGACTTGAGAAACAAAATATCCAATCTTTTATTCATTTAACTAGAGTCATTGCTTACATCTCAAGTTCATCTTTTTCTTTGATTTTACACTACATTTCCCAAAAGGTTTCCCCATTAATATTAACATATTTATGAATCTCATTATTCTGATTTATGTATTTTCAATATATTTAAGGCTATGTCAATATTAAACTATTTGTCCCCAGTGAGCACCTTCTACTGAGTTAGGATTAGAAATATTTTTAAACTTAACATACTGAGAAGGACCACTTTGGGCTCAGAGGTAATATACTTACATAACCAAACTCTTTCTCAATTTTAGTTTAGTTACTGAGTCCACTTTAAGAAAGTAATAACTCCAGCAATGGGACAAATTACTTTTAATCAAAGTTAGACAATTAAAACAATTATATTTAATTTAAAAAACTATATTCAAGGACAAAAATGATGCTGTAAGGGTATCATACTGTGGGATATACTATGCACATTACATCCACCCAGAGTCTGAAGCTCCTTTATAGCTTTCAGAGGCTACAGTGGCCTTGCCTGGACTCTGACACTGTGCTTGACTCCACCTGCTCACACAGCTAGTGCCAGCTGAACTCCCAGGCCTGAAGTGACAGTAAGCTGCTTGGGATGAAGGATGCAGCTCCACTACTGCCAGGAGAAGTTTAGGAGCTGTAGCCTGTAAAGGCACTTCCCATAACACATTACTTACACATGAAATCTAAACCTGCAGCACAGGTTTACCTCTCTGGAGAGGCATGAGAATACCATTTCTTAATTTTTTTAAATGGGGATCACACTTATCATGAATTTCAGATACAGATTCCACTGGAGAAAGATAGAACTTGGCCCATCCCTATCAATATATTGGTCATAGCTTACTTACATGTAACTAATGTTGTTTATTGATATATTATTGATTTCATATAGTCATACTGTAAACTCTGTATGAATTCCCAGACTTCCTTAAATGGGTCCCAATGACCAGACTACATAAAGAAATAAGGCAGAAAAAAGCTTATTTTTCAAGCAAAGAATCCATGATGTGTGACCAGAACAGTCTCTTTTTCTTTGCAGAAAATCTGCATAACACTATAATTGATTGCTTTGTTAATTACTGTACTAGCCTATCTTCTGTTACTATGTCAATAACAAAGAGCTGGAGTTGAAACATTTTGCAGTAATTGTCATTTTTATTAAAATCTGGTTTACAATATTCCTCTTGCCAACCCTTCTATGTCCACACCAAATATGATCAGAAAATACATTGAAAGTAACTCAAATGTACAATGGCAAACAATGCTTGGGAAAGAACATCCTTTCATTGACACACTCTAGAGAAGCTACCAGAAAGCGATTAACACAAATTGCTTATTAGAGAAACACATGGACATGATTTCATCTCTTGTTAGATGAGTTGCAGCTTTGCACTTCTACTTTCCACTCTGACTTCCCACTGACTGACCTCTAATTCACAGGGATTAGCTCTGTTGACTTTTTTAAACAAATAAACAAAAATCATAGTGAAGACAATTTCTTCCAGGAGTACCTGTTTGTTATTGGATGATGAAACAAAGACAGTAAAAAGACTTGGCCCAGTGGATATTTTTCCTCACATTTTTCTTTAGATTTTTGTCATATCAAATATGAATTCATCTGTTCCTCTGACTCCATCATTACATTGCTATTAAGGCAGAGCTAGGAAAGACCTTACCATCCTATGAGTGACAGAATTTATTTTAAAAGGGACTAAGCGTATCTCTTACCAGAATTAAAAAAAAACATGCCAACACTCAGGAAAAGTGCCTACTAAATTTAAAGTTCAAATAGGAACAAATTGCATCAGATTCCTAAGGAAGATTGCAAGCAAACTTAACTCCATGAAACCTGGACTTCTATTGCTTTAAAAGAACTGAAGATGTGTTTGTCTGTGCTGGTTTTTCTGTATCATTCTAGGTTGCATGTTCCTAAGACAGACATCAAAAGGGCACAGAGCCCCCTTTTAAAGATAAGTTTACCAAGTCATAATCCAATATATGTATTCTCTGCATCTCCTATTTAGAAATAATGTCTCAAGAATATATTTTTCTTACACGTTACTTTAAATTCTATATTGAGAAGCAATAAGCATTGAGCTCATTTAAAAGGAAGTATCATTTTCACAATAAAAACTTGGTTGTGAAATAACTTGGCTACAGCTAGCATTTCCTATCATGCTGTGGTTATGGTGATATTTGCTTTATTAAAAGGAAATACACCTTCAACACAGCAAGATCTACAAAAAGAACCAATTGTGCTTTAATTTATACATACCCCATGCTAGCAGAAGTAAGCCTCGAGTCCAGAAATCTTAATATGGACTTTAAACAGTGGTAACACATTTCAATGCACATGGATAAAATAAGCAACACCAGTCACAGCACATCTGCCACTGCATTGTGTATGACATTATTATTGAATGTGGGGCCTAAGTTTTCAAATGTCCCTGTGTGCGCAGATCCTCTGATCCACAGATCAGAGATGTTTGGCTGTGGGGGTACTAATCAGAATGAAGGAGTAAAGTATAGGTTAGCCTTGACTTTATTTTCTTCTTAAATTTTATGGGCTATAATCTAAACTCCAGTTTGCATCCTGTCTCATTAAGGGACATCATCTGTCTAGAGGGATCCTTCCATTATTTCTCAGAGCAAAACTCATCTTACCTTTGCTGTGAAAGTTCCTACTGGGTAGAACTCCCTCACCCCCCCTGAATTTAACTCCTCTTCTTCTTCATGATATTAGAAAATGGCTCACATTACTTAAAAGATGATCCCTGACAGCCTCTCTATAGTCATCCTCCTTCATTGCTTATCCTTTGAATGCACAGCTTCCAAAACATTAAAACAAGAGCAAAGCATGAACACCCAAGGCTGCCTTTCCACACACACTTCAGATAACATCCAACAACTCCCACACCTTGCTGAACTATAGCACTTATTCTCTTCCTGCATTAATGTAAAGGTTTTCTAAAGATCCAACAGAGAAAAATTCCTCTGTGCATTAATTATTTTGTGTTATTAATGTCAGTTTGAAGCTGGCACTTTCTAAATAAATTCATGTTTTATTATCTACCGCTATTCCTGTAGCAAGTTGAAATTCATCTAGTTTGTCTCAGAATAAGGACAATTATAACCTGGTGGTCAGAATCAGTTGTGTTGCTCCTGAAGGCAGAGTGTGAGCCACTAAACTAAGACTTTGGTGCAGAAAGTGGGAATCCTCAACTTTACAGCACATTGGGGAAGCAGAGGGAAAGGAGAAAGCCTGAGACTGGGCTCTGACATGGATAAACCCATGCACAGGCTGCCACCACAAAGGAAGTGGCAGTGGGGGGTTGAGCTTCCTGAAGGAAAATCTGCTCCGAAGACATCCTCTGGCAGTGCCCAGGTTTTGTTGCACTTAGCAGGGCAAGAAAGAGAGCGAGCAGAGGACCCCCAGCCCCAATAAGTACTGTACTCCACAGAACTGTATCTCCACCTGAAATGCCTTGAATTCAGTTGCTCTCCTTCATGTCCCTGGTACCATCCAAAAAGGTTCCAAGGAGAGAGGCAGCCCTCACAAGCTGCAGAAATTTGCCTGTCCCTGCAAAAGCCTATCCTGGGCTGTGGAAGGGAGGGTGAAAACCAAGAACCACGGCCAGAGGGCTGAGAGAGCTCTGCACGGACAGCGAGGACAGCAGGAGCCCAGCAGCCCCAGAAACACGAGCCCTGCCCTGCACCTCCGGCTCCTGGAGGAGGGTCATGCCAGGGAGTCAAAACCAGAATGGCTGATGGATAGCTTTAGGAAAAATAAAATAAGATAAAAAGTCAATAACGATGCAGGAAGCATAGAGTTCCAAAGTCCACTTGATCTGTAGAAAACTAATGATATCTAATAAAAGAACTTGTCAGATTCCTTCAGAAAGGTAATGGTGGTTGAAATTCTGCTTTCAGGCAATATAGAAAATTGTCCTACATAGTTTAAAACCGCACTTTGGATAAGCATCATCTAACTGCCTTCTCTGATTTCTCATCAAAAGCTTTATTTCAACTACAAGATGGGCAGATTCAGGCACTGAAACTCATCTGGATTTCACCTAGTCCTTATCCGAGCATGGGCACTGCTGTTGGCAACAACAGGGTTTTTAGGCACACTTTTGCTCCAGAAATGTAAGACTGGATTTTGCGTAACATAGACTAAGCTCAGGCTACAAAAATCCCCCAGATATTTAGTTATATACATTACCCCTGAAGAACAATATCAAAAGCCAAACTGGTTGAGTGGTCACTTATATTTGTAGCTTTAACATGGATCAAATTATTTGTACCAGGAAATGATGGCACGGGATACCAACAAATGGAAATTATTTTTGAGAAACAGAAAAATATTTTGCAATTATATGAAAGCAGACTGCTAACATCCAGATTCAAATAAGCAATTTGTGAATCAGACATTTCACCCAAGCTATCAGCCAAATTCTTTTGACTGTTGCAAAAGAGACAAATCTTGTGTCTCAATGATTCATCCCACCTATCTTAGTGAATGACTGAATTACTGTAATTCATTTACTGAAGGTGCCTCTTTCTCCATTGACTAGAGACGAAGTGTAGGTGCCGAGGACATACCACATGCCTGACTTTAGACTGCTCAAGTTACACAAAAGAAATCTCTATGTCCTTTAACCTACTAAATTATCTATATAGCAAGCAACAAAAGCTTTTCCAGGGTTTACATTTCCTGCTATGGGGAAAGCCAACATATGATCAAAATTGGAATTCAGTTCATCTACAAAGTATTAGAAGTGCAAAGTAATTGCACTTAGCCTGATGGGCATTAAAAAGCAGTGTAGATGCTTTAGAACATGATAAACTTAGCATTTGCAGTGAATATTACACAAGTACTTAATAACACTTGCAATTGCAACCATTTTGATCAATATCCAGTAACAAAAAATTAATCCCATCAAAAAGTTTGCCCCATTATCAGAAAGAAAAAACCGTACTACTGTTTCTGTCACATCTTCTCCCTTGTTGTGCTGGAGATTAATATTTTCCTTTTCACCACTCCAGCAAAAAAAAAAAAAAAAAAAAAAAAAAAAAGAAAAAGAAAAAGCTTGTTTTCAAGTTTCTGGTATCAGTAGGGAAACAAAGCCATGATAAAAAGGACAAACAGGAACCCCACACCTGACAACAATGAAGAATCTTGCTTTCAAACATCACACAATTGGCTGACACTATTTTTTTATGGGCTAGCAGCTGCGTGACTCATTTATGTATGTTTTGCCTGCCTTAGCACTAAGTGGACTGATGTAAATAGGAAGTGATGAGGAAAATCAATTCAGGGCAAACACATTTTTTTCAAGGCTGTAACAGGAAGAGATAGGAAGCCCAGGAAGATACTTGATAGATATTCAACTCTGTAGAAAAGAGGAAGCAGCATGTTGAAGCACTAAGCTGGTTATTTTGAGTTGTTGAACGGAAATGGGATACAGTGCAGAAAGGATGCAGATAGGATGCATTTTGTTGCATAGCAACCCAGGGAACAGAAGCTCCTGCATATAACTGAAGACCATCTGCTAGTATGAGAGGGAGAGAAAAAACACGTGTTTAAAAGGGGAAAGGGGAAAAAAAAGTGCAATACCAAAGAAGGAAGTTTAACTACACTACATGAAACCTGGCCAAATCACCCCTGGTAAAAGTTTAAGGGATAGAAGAACTTAAGGAGAAGTCATTGTTTGCAGCTTCCTACTACAGTATCTTTGTGTTGAGATTGTTCCTATAGAACCAGATTAGGCTTTGGTGTAAAACTGAAACTCCCAGTGAAGATGCTGCCAGTTAATTTGCTTCCACCAAAGGCAGATTGCAGCTTCTTTTATTTTCTCAACAATGTTTACAGTAAAACACCACCAACTTTTAACATCCATACTTTCCATAGTGTTGTAACATACTGCCTGTCCCCAGAGCACCACTCAGTCATCAGGTTGCATGGGAATATTATTCAATATAACTCCAGCTCTTGAAATATGGTTTTGTTCATGTTATTATATGTGATATATAAATAAAATATATATTCAAAATAAAAACATTCTTAACTGATTTCACAAGATTCCTGGGTCAAAATTGATTCAGGATTTTGTCTGATGCACTGAATTGATGAAAAACACAGATAAATCAATTTACTAAGAATAGGAAAGAAAAAAGAGAAATGTATTCTGAAGTAGAGAGTTCCATTAACAAGTGAGAATAGGAGAGAACAAGGAAAAGAACAGGAACTTGAGTCCTGCCAGATGCTGCTGAAGCTACTCTCTTTATTCAGGAGAGAGGGTTCTGATCCTGGAGCACCTGGTACCCAGAATATTTGAATGCTGAAGGAGACCCTTGAGGGTTAGGAACAGGAAGCAGAACAGAAACGTGACACTCCATAGCAGGAAAATGCCAGCTATTGAAACGCCCTAGCACAGACTGTACAGGAAGAAAGGCATTCTAGAATACCCAGGTAATGGAGAGTATTAGTCTCCAGATTTTGGTGCTGAATTCTGATTCTCTTGACACAGACCTCAGACGGAAGTGCCAGTCTCTGCCTTTGTGTGTGTGGCCATGAGAAGCACAATCCTCACTTCTCCCCATCATTGCCCCCAAATGACTTTATAGAGCACCCTTGCATATAGCTCTCTGATACTCTAGAAGAAGGCAAAATACAAATATTCTCCCTTTTTTTTCATTCCAATATTCCCCTTTTTAAAAATATTTTATTATAAAGACATATCAGATGAGCCTATAATCATTTTCAGAGTCTTTTAATGTGTAATTATTGAGGAGAAAGCGGTTATAACCTTCATATGAAATCTATGGCCATGTACTGTGCTGCACTGCATAGCTTCTAGTAGGGTTGTATTCCCTGGACTGTTTTTCCTTATTTAGCAATGATACACACTGGACTCACAGTGGTCCTTCATTAAACATAAGTTCTCTTCTGTTTCTCATACTTACTACCCTGAAACTTTAATATGTTCTCTGACCTGCTGGAAACTTCTTATTCTGCAGCTGAGCAGATTTCTCTGTCCTAAAGGAAAACCTCCCCTTTTTGCTGCTAGGTGACTGCAAAGCACAAGGGATCTAGGCCAGCACCCAGCTCAGCACAAGGAGGCAGCAGAAGATGTAAGTGGCATTAGACTGGTGTCAGGCAGCCTGTGCTGCTCTTCTGCTGCATTAGAAATTCAAAGCATTTGACTCTCTTTCCCACCTCACTCTTGGCCTAACTTTCTAATTCATGAATCCTCCCAAACAGGGGTGATTTCCCATCAAGTTTTGGCCATGTTTTGTATGTCTCTCGATGTCTATGATGCCTCCGATCTACTTTTATCAAGGCATAGGAGATTATGTATCAGCACACATCCTAGTTGAAGCACTTCTGCTTATGCCACCAGCAGAGTTGCACAAGCTGATTATTATATACAGGTGGCAGCATAAGCATCTACTTTTGAACACATCAGCACGTATAAATAAAAAACAAAATTATCAGGTAATAGCAATTATAAGAGGTTGGAATGAAAGCAAATTAAATTCCATTTAACACCAAAGTTCACATTGACTTTCCTTTTAAAATTATCTTTTCAATACATATACCTCAAAATGCACAAAATGGTGTAAAATGAGTTTAGTGGTTTATTTCAGGAAAAAAAATTGGCAGTGTCCTATAACTGCTTGAAAGGAAGGACATACAAGCTTTCACTAGTTTATTAGATTCCCCTCAAGTCTGTAACTTGAGTTGTTTTACCTCACAAAGGTCTTCACCAACACAGATAAAACAGCAGAAGTCATATGGTGCTTACAGAGGCAGGACAACTTTTCATCTCCTCTGAAATGCCATGTGTCTCCCAAGTAAACTCAACCAAGGCTGCAGTAAGGCTCAGCCTCACTGTGCAGTGTACTGTACTGTACAGCGGTACAGCCTGCATGTGTGCAAGCTGATCCCCAAACATGTAGCTGCCAGCAGAGAAAAGTACAAAAGCTGTGATGCGTTTCTACACTAATCTCACGTTTGAGCTTGTGTTTCCATGAAAAGGGGTCTCCCAAGCTCATTCTTTCACTCATTTTTTTATCATTGCTTTTACATTTTTGGTCAATTTATAAGATGTGGGCACACTGCCAAGTACAGCCACATGGGTGTGAATCTGAGCTAGCAAAGGACAAAGTTATAGCAAAATTCTCACACTGAAAAAAACAGAGTAATAGATAAATTTATGAGCTTGTCCAAAGACATGCAGAAAAGACTGGCAATACTTTAAGGTTTAAAACGATTGGGACTTGTCCATCTACAAGAAGTTTTGTCCAGAAGTGTAACATGACAGCGCTTGCAGAAACCAGCTAGCAGATACTGCAAGAAACACCTACACCCAGCAAGCCTGAGCACTGTTTCATCATGTGCTTTCCCCTCTCCTCTCCCTCATCAAAAAGTTTTGTATAACTTTAGAAAATCCTTATAAACCTGAAGATGCTCCCAGGGTTCTTATTCAGCTGAGAAAATATTGGTACAATTCAGTAATGACTCTTTGTAATGTTCAGCTGCCCTGCCCTTGGGCAGTAAAATAATTCTTATCTTCTGCTGCTATACACTAATTCCATAATATCAGTATATATTTTTCAGCTCTAGCACACCAGAGATTATTCTAATGTGACTGATGGTCACTGATATGATTCTAATGTGACTGAGGAGTCACCCTCTTGGCCAGCAGCATATGCAAATCTCCAGTGGCCTTCAGGAAGATCTTTACCTTAAGGAGCAGAAATGAGTAACTAGCCAAGGTAGAGTTTCCTGCACTCCTTTGGGGAGCAGCAGGTATTGACCACAACTTGAGAGAGAGAGAGGCACTGGTCCAGGCTGAAGATTGATCCAACAGCTCCTATATCAGCTACTAATTCTCATGGAGTGGGGGAAATCACAATCCTCCAGCAACACTGAAGGAAAGCATGCTGGTGTGCTAAGCATTTTAAAAATGTGGGAAGTAGAGCAAAGATCTGACCAGGCAATGACACATCAGTCTGTGATGTGCAGTCTCCCCTGACACCTGATGAGAGGTGTTTAGGAAGCTGAAACAGAAGTAAAGAAAGCCATCAGCCCTTTGGCAACTTACTGGCCCTATAGGGGAAATAAAGTCTGTCTTGCAAGGAAAATGTCTTTTTCTCCTTCAGAGCTCACATGGGATACACAGACTATGCAGACAAGCTTTTCCAGCATGCACCACTGTCAGGCAGTCCCCATACTACCAATACCTGTGTATTTTTATTCACCAACAGAGGCATTCAGCTTTTCCATGGAGGACTGGAAAACCCTATGAGCTCTCAGACAAAATTTATCTTTTACCCAAATAAAGACCGTAGGGCAAGCAAAACATGCTGAAGCTCAAGTCATGCCAAAACAATAGTGCCAAAGCATTACACTGGCTCAATGCTTTGATTTATTTTAATTGTTTTGGATTTAAAACATGGGCTCCCTGTATTTAGGACTTCTTGTGACTTTTAAGATTCAGCACAAACAGGTATTTTGCTGGATCAGTCACTACAGAGACGTGGGTAAAGGTTACCTTTCCTATTAGAAACCATGTCACATGACTAAAGTAGCCACAGGAAAAATGATGACCTAAAACTAGATTACCTTGCTAGGTAAGTATTACCCCAAACTGGTGCCAGGACTGTCCAAAGAGGACATATTTCTAAATAGAAGAGATGGTGTTTCAAGGATAAAAAGCCATGTGTTTTAGTGAAGTTGAACTGAAAAAAAATTCTCCAAGAACTGCATGCTCATGTAGACATGGCATGCTCATGCAGACAGTATGTAAGCACATTTTGAAGGGTTGTCAGAGTTTAAGGCTGAGTTTTCATCTTCAGTAATCTCAAGGCAAATCAGGGAAACCATGTGTAGTTGCTTTTGTAGTGTAGTATAAACACACTAAATATGTATATTTCCAAAATGGGAATGATTTGTGAAGACAGATGAATTTTTTAGGTGTCCATAGATCATTTTGCCCCTAATGGGCAATGATTTGACATTTAACCTGATTAGGGCCAGTGACCTATTCCTCCAAAACATTTATCTACCTAAAGAGCATGCGTTTGTATGCCAAAGATGTGCATTACACTTTTCAAAACACGGGAGAACATTCCATATGTTGAGGGAAAAAAGCTGCAAAATTATAGCTACTTTTGGCTTAATGAGCAAATGCATTAAACACTATTATCTGCCTAAAGTGAAGTTGCATGGAAAAATCTAAGGAGAGAAGTAGCATTTGCAGAAGAAACAGCATATATTGAATGATTGATGTTCCACAGATGATATTACTTTTCCATGTGTGTAGAATACCTAGGAAAAAATGTAACCAGTGACATGATTGTTTGAAATATTTTCTTGCAAGTATAAATCAATCTTAACTGCACTCAAAGTATTTGAATTTCCAGTCAGTTTTTGTTAACAGCTCTCTGGTAAGGAATTGCTGTGAAGAGTTGGATCAGTTACTCCATGAAGGAGCACCAAGTCACATCACAGAGAATGAAGTACATAGTGCAAGCTTAAGTTGTTTTTAACTTAAAACTGAAGCTCTGCTAACAAAAAAGAATTTATTGCATCATAGGATAGGAACTTTGTCATCCTGTTCTGTGCTTCTCTAAGGCAAAGCCCAACTTAATTGTCATGTACATTCATTTGATATTTGAGAACCACATTGGTGTATGTCAGTGGGAACGTTCCAGGATTATTTTTTTCTTTAGTTTAATATATTTCCATAATATTACACCTCATCTGAGAAGGAAAAATCTATATTTCACATTTCTCCAACATAATTAAAAATTCAACACTTAAAATGTATGAATATTAATCAAAATGCAAAAAACCAAAAAAAATTCTCTCACATTTTCCTATATATCTTAATAAGTTAAAATAAATAGGTTCCATGTCAAAATGAAATTTTCTGATACTGTTTTATGTTGTCAGGTATGTGTTATCCTATTTCTTGCAAAAATCTCCACCTAAGTAAAGTAATTCTATTTTGTTTGTTGGATTCTTTAACTGTTTCCAAACCTCTTTTCTCTCAAAAAATAACTACCAAGAGCAAGTTGCTATAACATTTTTACATTTTTGTACATATACTTTCATATCCATACAAGTATCAATACTGATATATCAATATACAATACATCAATACTGAAGTTTATATATTAAATGTATTTTCCTATCTATACAATCGTATACAATCATGTGCTGTATTTAGCACAAAATTTTGTTTATGAAATTACCTTTGCAAAGTTCCATGGCTATAAGAAAATTGGCAAAAGTGAAACAAGTAAACAACTTCATAAGTAAAAAAACTCCTGAATGTTAAGACTTGACCTAAAGCACATTTCAAAGACTTATTGAATGAGTTATTTGGATTAGGAACAGGTCCTAAGCTTCTTTATAGACTACTTTGCATAGCTAAAATTATTGTATATTTACCCACTACAGTAAACCTTAGTAAAATATATGGGAAGAGATGTTTCTCTCAGTTTGGAGAGATAAATCACATACCTTCATTTTATTAAAATTGATCAAATGACTAAGAATAAGCTCAGCTCCTTCACTACAACTGCGAACACTGCCCAATATCTCTTTAAGACAATAGGTGGAGGAGAGTTTGTTTGCTGCAATCAGTTCTCATATAAGTTTACTTGCATGGCTGGGTTTTGGATTTGGTCTTGAAAATAAGTTTGGTTTTCTTTGGGATTGTCCAGCTTCCTTCCACTTCCTTCTCAATGGCCCCTCCTGCAGCAGGACATCCTGCATTTTAGGAATTTCAGTTTCTTATCTCATCAGCTTTAAAAGCATTGTCTGAGTCAGGGGTTTTCTTTTATGTCTTAAGTGTCTGGTATGCAGCTGGCATCTAACCTCACACATGAGTGTACTGTCAGATCTGTCTTTTTCAAGTTGATATTCAACACAGAAGGAGTAAGCACGGAACAGCCAAACAGGACACTTTTCCATGACAAGCACACTGTCTAGGATATTCTGACTTATTCTTTTTCTAGTAGTTCCTCTGGAGTGTCTTTTCTCAAAATTCTCTAATTCTCATATTGCCAAAAAGAACCACAAACAACCACCTTCACCACCCCCACAAAAGTGTTCCAGATACTCTGTGCATTAATACAGACAAATATATATGAATAAAAATATTTACACAGATTAATTTAATTTCAGTTTTCTTCTTCTTTGTGAGTTTGTTACCCATAGTTATCTTTGTAAGCCAACATTACAGGCTTCATTGCCTCAATATGGTCTGTTACCTTAAGTGCTAGAGATCTATCTTAAATGTTATCTTAAAGGCTGGTTCCAGATCTGTGACAGAGCTCAGGCACCACACCAGGGTTAGTCAATCCCATACTGTTCTGTTCAGTTTGGTCCAGAAGTTTGCACCACAGGCTATGTGCTGGGGGATCACATCACTTTTGTGTCAGTCAGAACTCCCTCTCAGTAAACTGCTCTGGATACAGAAGACTGTCCCTCTCTGAAAACTTTTCCACAGATATCTGAAGTCAGGTAACTACTATCAGTATAGGCTAACAGACTTGTGCCAAAATTAACTTAGACGGATATAAGAGACACACTGCCTGGCAATGACACTTTTTCACCTTTATATATGTTTTCAAAGTCTGTACATATTCCATGTTTAATAAAAACATGTTAATTCCCTATTGAGACTACAGCAGAAATGTTTCTGGGAATAGGTCACAGGACCAGGAACCAGTACTTGAGGGGACTTTTGGCTGTGACATCCTAAAGTCATTGGAGCACTTCACACGCTGTTGCACTAGTTTGTGACATGACGCTAACATGCAGGCTCTGTATGATAACTGTTCCTGTTAAACTTGGCTTATCATAAACAATAATGAAGTAAAGTTATTTTTCTAACCTAATTCCAGCCATAACAAATATTTCCTCCTCATTTTGAATAAATGGTAATTCCTAACAGTGTAGGTTTACAAGTTACAATCTTCAGCTATTCATTAATGAGTCTTAAACCTACCTTAAAACTTGCCTTATATATTTATATGGTTTGACATGAAAATTTTAATTTCCTAAGGTTGCAAGTTGCAGGGGGATAGGTTTTTAATGATAAAGTTTATTTTAGGTTTTATAGTCACACCCAGAGTAGCAAGCAAGAATTAAAGCATAATGTGGTCTTCAGAGATGCTAGAAGAGTTGAATATGTTTCCTTAAAAATCATTATATGATTATTATTAAATTATTAAATGCTTTCAATTAGCATCTCTTTCATATTATTTATTTATTATTTTCTGTATCACTGCTTTCCTCTAAAAACAGAGAGAGTTCTTATAAAAAGAAGAAATGCCTAGTTCACTTTTACATGCCTGTTTAGAGTAAATTCTTAAGTTTTTATAGATACAAATCAAGGTTTCTGCTTTTTGAATTCATCTTGGCATTAAAGCCCAGTAAACAGTTCTATTAATCAAGCATTTTGTGCTCCAAACTATGGCTCCTAAAGATGCTCGACATGACGTCACTCCAATAATGAAAGTGACACCAAAAAAAAAGGAATAACAACATTCAGCAGCATTTGTACCCCACTTCAATGGTTTGAGATAAACTCAATATCATCACATTAATGCCAGTGTCATGGTGCAAGCAACAATGACATTGCAAGTTTGGTACTAAGGTTTAATATCCTCTCCCCTGAGGAATACTTGTGCCTTACTATATGGAATGGTGTTAAGCTATAAATTATTTTAGGTAGGTAATTTAGTTAAGAGTTCATTAAGATGAGTTAGCCATGAAAAAGTTCATTTGGATCTAATGAAAAGTGTTTTCTGCAAAGAAGAATAGCAGTACAGCAATCTATCTGTGGTAGAAACTTGTCTTCTTTTTGTTCATAAAGCTCTAGGATGGCTTAAAGATACAAATACTGCTTCAATCGCTGTATTCAAACATACATTATATTGTATATCTGTCAACCAACAACTTATGAATAGCTACTACTGTCTAAGTTTATACCTGACTGCTCCTGAACCTTTCCGTTAAAACAAAACCATAAAAAAAATGTTATAGGGATGCTATTTACACACACACCTCAAGAGGGAAATTATTTAAACACAAAAATCACATACTTAGTAGTGGACCACATAAAGTGGATTTCACTAATAATTTTGCCAGGTCCTTTGACATTATATGGCTCACTATTGTACTAACCAAGTCATAAATGCAGGGTGTCAAAAAAAACCTGGCTCAGAGCTCACAGTAATAACTACACAAAAAGTGCATTTTTAAAAGTATATTGCCACAAGAAAATCCTGTTAAGGCTGTTTTTGAAAATTGTGAGCCCTGCTTGGGCTCAGTGGGTGCTTATGTGTTGAGATACATTTTCTGTTCATTTGGTTTGCCCCAGCCCATCACAGTCACCTGTATATGCTCTGCAACATGGTCCAAAATCAATGTGCAGTTGAAAAGCACCAAGCTGCTTCTGCTTATGTGCTCTCAAACCAGAGATGCTATAAGGTGTGACAGCAAAAGTAATCCACAAACTAGACTTCCACTGAAGGAAACTAAACCCCATCAAGTAGCAGCATTCACAGCTAAAGAGATGCAAGATGGAACAGTGATTTGACTGGTGAATGCCAAGCGCTCAGCAAGAATGCCATGTGCTAGGAAGCGTTGGAAATATATCTGTTCTTGAAAAACTGATCCCTAAGCTAGATACTTGAGGTTTGCCATACTATTCTGGTTAAAATTTTGCTGTCATGATGAATAGGCACATCTCATCATACCAATGACCCACACAGCAAATCTCTCCACACCCTTCTGGTGGATTGTTGTAGCTGTGTCACATCCAAGTGCAGAGCTCCTGAAATTCAGATAACAGAGGTAGTATTGCCAGTATTGTTCCTTGCTGTAGAGTTTATTTTGGAGTAATTATTGCATTTATTTACACAGCCCCAAAATAAGACTTCTCTAGTTAATTTCTGCCTAACCTTCCATTCATGTAGCATCACAAACAAATGAGGGGAAGATGGAAAATTAGAACAAGCATTTTTACAATACAGGGCAATCTTATATAGAAAGCTCTATCCCAGTATAGCTCTTCTACTGTGGAGTGTTAAGCCCAGGGATACAGATTCTGAGACAGCAGGAGGAAATACTAGCTCCTGTGTTAAAAT